>NW_022157268.1:0-75265 GCF_007821495.1 Lachnellula hyalina
GGTGCGAATGGGGGGGGTGGAGATTAGGGGGTTCGTGGAGGTAGCGGGCGACGTCACGTGTAGTGGGAAAGTGAAGATATATTGCTCGGAAAAGGGCATGGTGAGATTGGGGGGCAAGGTGGGTGGGAAGGCCGGGTGTGTTGTGGAAGGGGATTTGGTGGTTGAGTAAGTCTACGGCGTCCCTCTCTTTTCTTCCTTGCACATTTTGGGGTTTGGAGGAAAGGAAGTTGGCAGGCCGGAGTTTTACTTACTGACTGACTTGTGATTATAGGAAGGATTTTGATGTCAAGGGGAATCTGACTTTGGAAGGTAGTCTGCATGTCAAGGGTGATTTGGAAGTAAATGGATCGGTGTCGATGAAGAAAGGCTCTCAGTTGGTCGTTGATGGGAAGAGGACGATTCATGGCAGCTTAAAAGAGATTTAAGATACCCCTGACACGCTCAAAGTCCTGGAATTATAGGCTTTGCCTCAGGAGCTTGAAGTCTCCCTTTTCCCTCTTTAACTGTGCATGCATATAAAGTAATAAGGAGTTGAAGATGAGGCTAATATGAGTACCAGGTAGTGCAGAGATGTGAATTTTTATTTTAAGCGCCTTTTCTCTCCCAGCTCCTAATCCAAATTGAGCTGGCTGGGCATATCCAGATCCAGTCTTGCAGCATACAGTCGCTCCAATTGTACCAAGTATACATAACATATATACAAAACGAGCCAAAAACATGATTCAATAGCATTAAAAAGGTAGATGAACAGAAAGTTTATCCTTCTTTCTTTCATGAATTCGTTTCATCATCGTCGGCGCGAGGATCCAACATCTTTCCGTATCCCAAAGCCACTGAGGGCCAGCCGCCGTCCGATATTGCCAAAGCAGACACAGGAGCAGAACAGTACGGATAGAACCCAGATGGCGCCTTCGATGTTTTCTCGGCTGATGTTGATGTACCCGCCGAGGTCCATGCCCATAACGTTCAAGTCTGCTCGATTTTGTGAGTGGTGCGCCGAGGTCGAGTTTGCGCTTGGGACTGGGCTGGGCATTATTTCGGGGGTGACGATAAAATGGAACAGGGTGCCGAGTACGCCTACGGCGGTGGAGAGGAGGAGACCGGGTGTGGTGCGGTCGATTAGGTACCAGAGGACTGGGTTTACGAAGGCGAGGGTGAGGGATGCTTGGAGGGTAGAAGACCATGGTAACTTGCGCTGAAACGAATATATTAGCAAAATAAAATAAAATACCTTCCTCTGCTGGGAATGAGAGAGCAGCATAACATACAATCGCGAAAGCAATCCCCACAAACCCTCCCACGCTCCTCACAACCGGCGTCCAGTCTGCGTCCAGTATGGTATTCGAATCAAGCTCCTCGCCCGCCTTCACAATTTGACTCGGTGGGCAAGTATTCTTGTCCCCATACTCCTCCACCGGTTCTCTTGAATCGGCTGAAAACATCGTATCGACCCACGGCAGAAGACTCCCCAATGCAACACCAGCCACGCCCCAAAATATTAGATACCTCCAATCATTACTCGGCTTGATGAGGCCTCCAACCTGGACCGGCGCCAGCTGCTGATCATCATGCAGATGCCGTACCAAGAGTCCATATCCCATGCCTATGCCAAATAACAATATGCTCCTCAACACCAGCGAAAACACCCGGAAGAACGTAGACGGTGGAGGTCGAGGCGGGGCCGTCGAATTTCGAAGGATTGGGGGGGAGGATGGGCCATTGAGGGGCGTTTGGGCGCCTGTTCCCCAGGGCGTTGAAGGCTCGCCGTACTCTGAGGCTGTGTAGCCCGTGTGCGAGTAGATGCCCAGCAGGGTGGAGGAGGTGAGGTTCAGAATGGAACCCGTTCGAGAGGGCGCTTCATCTGCTACTTCAGGGCTGAGGAGTGGACTGGGAGGTTGTTCGATTATGGAGCTGTGGCCGAAGGGTCTCTGGGGTGTAGGACGGTAGAACTTGGGGGACGAAGACATTTTCCAGGCGTGGTGATGATATATTGGTTGTATCGTAGGGTTTTCGATGGGCTGCCGTGCTGCTTTTCGGGGTTTCGCTGAAGTTTTTGTTGTGATTGAGTTGTCAGATTTCAACGTTTTCGTGATGCTATAGCATGTGAACGCCCTCACTTGTACGTCGCCGTCAATGTTTCAAGTCGTCGTGTATTCCCAAGCTCTTTCGTACGCAGTAACCCGTGTACAATTGCAATAAACCCTGAAAATCGTATGTATTACTTGTATACGTATGAGAAGTGGTGGGGATTTCACGAACGACTTTGGCGGCGAGAATCATGGAATCCGGATGGGATTCCTCACACATGTGAAAGACCGCAAAAGCAGTGAGTACGGAGTAGTATATTATAGTGTTGAGTGGGGATGCACGCGTACGGAGGTAGCGCAAAGTCTCCGTCCCACTTTTAATCGCAGCTCTCCAATGGTAAGCTCGTCTGGAGTCTGGATGGAACACTTGACTTTGCTTCACATGCTCACATGCTCAAATCCTTGTACCGGCGCTTCAGTACCTTCCGCCCCGACAGCTAAACTGTTTGGGGCATAGTATGAACCTACCTAGTCCTAGGTAAGATCTTACCTTTCTCTCATGCCAGCACTCCGTAACACTTTCCATATTCTATTCACAATCCTAGCAATCATCCCTTTATCATGCCATGCTATGAACAGTCTAATATTGTAACAAGTCCCGAGGTCAGTGTCAGTTCTCACAAGACCGGGCTTTAACCTGCATTGCATAAACTTACTTCGTATTAGCATGCATATGCGCAGATCCTGGGGTTTTACCGTATCGCCAAATCCGGCAATTGAGGTATGATTTGTATTGTGTTTATCCTAGGACTGCAGAGTAGAGGGTTGTCACTTGGGAAAAAGCTTCATAATTTGAGAGTTTGTTCTGAGGTCTCAAAAGGATTTGGGAACTTGAAATGATATTTTAATTTACCTCATCGAGGTCTCGTATCTCGTCATAAGTCATTATCTATACTCTGCCCTTTCTATGCGGCCGTAGGTCTCTTCTACCATATAAACAAACCTCACAGGCTAGTTCATATCTTTTCCGTCATAGTGACATCCATCTTCTCCGTCGTCTTTTCTTTCGCCTCATCCCCTCGACTCGCATAACATAATCAGACGTAAATATATCAAGCTTCGTATCCCTAAACTTTCTCGCACTAACACCACGCTCAAAAAGAACATCCATCTCACCATAAGTCCTCCCCTTAGGCTCAGGTAGCCGGAAATAGATCCACACGATACACAAAAAACAGGTGCCTGCCCAAAAGAAAGCAGACTTCGCACCCCATCCCCAACCAGTAGGTTGTGGGGTGAGTTGGTAGGTCGTAAGAACGTTAACGACGATACCACCAACATTGTAGCAATTCCTCGCAATGACAATAGTCTTAGCCTTCAACCGCGTTGATGACACCTCTGCTACCAGTGCATAGCACACCGGACCGACCGTAAGATCATATACGAACGTGAAGATTAACAGCATAGAGCCAATAGCCCAACGCGAAGATGTGTTGGAGGATGGCGCGATAGCCGTGAGGCCAATAATGATTAGCAGGGCGAACAGGACGCAGGAACCATTAAGGTAGAGAGACCGTCTGCCTGCGCGGGCCATAAGAAACCAACTGCCTATGGTACCGATCATGCCGAGTGCGTACTGCGCCATGGAGAGGTCGAAGGAGGCTGTCGTGGCCAGACCGGCTTGTTGGTAGAAGTAGGTTGAGTAGCCCATGAAGGTGCTTCCGCACCATGTTTGGACGAGCCAGGTCATGCAAGCTATTTCAGTTCGGCGGCGGTCGGTTCGTTTGAAGCAGTCAAAGTAGGATGTCCCTGCGGATATCTGCTTCTCAATTTCGTTGGTGTGGACCATCATGGAGATCTGACTGTCGACGTTGAAGTCTGCATCGTTGCGGGTTGTGAGACGGAGAACGGACTTTTTGGCATCTGCGATTCTGTTGTGACGGACGAGCCACCATGGAGATTCAGGAGCGAAAAGGCAGCCAATCAAGATCGGGAGGGGCCACATCCATTGAACTGCAAATGGAATGCTGGACGTAAAGTCAGTATGTTCTGTGTAGTAGATCTTTTGGGTATATAACGTACCGGTATGCCCATTGATCTTGACGGGAAAGAACCCCGCGAACAACACCCGAAGCGATGAACTGACCCATGACCCAGCAGAGGTTGACGTACGTACAAAGGTAGGCACGGAGAGCGACAGGGCAAACATCGGATGCGTAGGCACAAGTGAGAGTCTGAAAGACGCCCCTATTGATCGAGGTTAGATACGGCTAGAGAGGTGGTGTGCATGCATATCCTGAAATATGGGCAGGGTCATCATACCATGGAATACCGCACATGATTTCCCCTGCAAGAAGCATTTGAACGTTCTGGGAGAAGAACGGGATGAAGATGAAGGCAACCATCATGGCCAAAGCCCCAATCATTGTCTTGCGGTAGCCATACCTCTCCGATACCATACCACTGATAAAGAGACCAATTATCTCCCCACAGAGGGCACCATTGCTGAGGCCTGACTTCCATGGCGCGGGAACGGTGTATGTCCCGTTGGCGCCCCGAGAACCAAACTTTTGGTTGAATTGTGGTAGAGCGTAGAAGGAACTCAGCAATACGACATCATAGCCTTCCATGACGATGGCGGTGCTAAGAAGTATTGACCATCCGACGGCTTTCGGATATAGCTTGATGGCTTGCATGAAACCCATCTGCTGTTCCTTGGTGGTGGCATCTTTGGCTTCGGTTGAGAGACCAGCGAAGTTCTCGACAGCAACTGAAGCTTTCCGGACGACACTGTCCTCGAGGTGGAGTGTGTTGTCTGGAGCAGCTTCTTGGGCGGTGAGCCCTTGGCGCATGGTGATGGTGGCAATATGTGGAGATGGTAGTGTAAGAAGATAGAGCAACGAGGATGAGTTGTTATATATTTGAAACTAAATCGGTCGAGGAAGGCATCCAAAAGAAGGAGGAGCGAGTTGACGAAAGTAGGACCATCAGATCTACCTAGGTAGCAATTGAGCGGCAAGGTATGAGGGGTATACACAGAGACATATCTACACCCCAGTAGTAGGTTGGTAGATATCGAATTACGGTTGGTGGTACAGAGGCGGGAGTGGCTCGAGGTCAACAGGGAAAGCGGCACTAGACTTCCAAGGTGTCAGGCGGAGTGGGACGTTGAACATGGGCGATAATGATTGCCGCTATTGTGTCCACAGAGCTACCTAGGTGGGGTTTAGACTTGGCTATACTACATAGGTACTTGACAAGGTTTCGTCTTCTCGTCATATGCGGGGAAATCTGGTGCAAATGGTTGGAGACTAGGTCCTAATAGAGTTAAATTTGACTAGGAGAGAGAAAGATACCTCATATAGAACTCACTGACCCCGCAAGCATCAGAGTACAGGAGCCCATTATCGTAGTCCCACGTCATGCAGGCATCTGATTGTGTTGTATACCTTAGGTATGCTTCGTCATCATCAGTAGCCGTCTTTCTCTGCTATTTCACTGAACCGTTTGCGGAAGCCTGCGAGACGGTCTTGTCTTGAGCACGTGAGACATAATGTTCCACTTGATATTGTGTCCTAATACAAGGACCGGCCCGCTTGTCAATTGGAGCACCATCAGCAAAGATGGCTAAGCTTGATATATGTGGTGTAACAATATCAGATGGATGGATGGGAAAATGCCGACAAAAACAAATGTAATTAGTTTCGATGACGCACAGATCACCTTACGCCCCACCCCACCTACCCCACACTTTCAAAGTGAAAGAAAGAAAATACGGAGTACAGTGAGAGATGGATATCCATCACCCCGCCGCTCTCTCCAAATATACCTACTTCAGAAGCTCCAACCTATTTATAGACTTCCAAAACTGCGAATCGATGTGAGTATATCTCCACATATACCTAGGTGGGGCAAGCGAGAAGCTGCATTATTCGGATAGCGGGGTTAATATGTTCTACTCCCCACCTGCTTCAAGGTCGACAACCCCTTGTCATTTATTTCGGTTTCGTCGACACACAATGAAGCTGTACGCCAGTATCGTGACACCTATAGTAAACTAAACTCAGTTTGCTGCGTAACATGGCATTTCTTTCGTCTATTCTCACATGATCCTTTTACGACTTGGCCTTGTAACCCCACTTCTATCATTTCCCCTCTCAACTTTCCAACGTCCTTGTCGGTTGTTAAATCCTCTAAACCTTCCTTCCACCACCAAACTCTCTGCATCATTTCATACCACAAACAACCATGAGTGCACCAAACAGAATTTGGTGGAAGGATGGCACTGTCTACCAAATATACCCCGCCTCATACAAAGATTCCAACAACGATGGATTGGGTGACATTCCAGGTATCATCTCCAAGATCGATTATATCAAAGATCTTGGTGTTGATCTCGTCTGGCTCTCCCCAATGTACGATTCACCACAGCTTGATATGGGTTACGACATCTCCAACTACGAAGCTGTCTACCCACCATACGGTACCGTTGCTGATATGGAAACTCTGATCGAAGCATGCCATTCGCGGGGCTTGCGTCTGATTCTCGATCTCGTCATCAACCATACATCGGATGAACACCAATGGTTCAAAGAGTCTCGAAGGTCGAAAACCGATCCCAAGAGAGACTGGTATATTTGGCGACCTGCGAAATACGCGGCAGATGGGACGCGAATGCCTCCGAACAATTGGCGGAGTTTTTTCAGTGGTAGTGCATGGCAATGGGATGAACATACACAAGAATACTATCTCCATCTCTTTGCTACTCAGCAGCCGGACTTAAATTGGGAGAATGCCACCACTCGCCGAGCAATCTATGATTCTGCCATGGAATTCTGGCTTCAGAAGGGGGTTGATGGATTTAGAATTGATACGGTTAACATGTATTCCAAGGTAAGGAAGCTTGACGAGGACCAACTCCTTCAAGTTCCATCTGAGAAGTTTCACTTTGCAAAGCAATTTTGAAGAATCAAAGCTAATTTTCATCTGCAGGGTACCGACTTACCTGATGCTCCTGTTATCGATCAAGGTATCTTCGAGCAACCCGCTTCAAGCCTATTCTGCAATGGCCCACGAATGCACGAGTTCCTCCGCGAAATGAACACCCAGGTCCTCTCCAAATATGACACCATGACCGTCGGCGAACTCCCCGATACCCCAGACCCCAAACACGTCCTCCGATATGTCAGTTCAGGAGACAAGCAGCTCGACATGATATTTCAGTTCGACATTGTCGATTTAGGAGGCGGCAAGATACATAAATACGAGTACGAAGGCTACCAGCTCTCAGAGATGAAGGCAATAATCGCTAAATGGCAACAATTCATCGACGGTAGCGATGGCTGGACAACCGTTTTCTGTGAAAATCACGATCAAGGCCGTTCAGTCTCGCGATTTGCATCTGATGCCCCCGAATGGCGGGAACGTTCTTCCAAGCTGCTGGCAATAATGATGTGCGCCATGACCGGTACACTATTCATCTACCAAGGGCAAGAAATCGGGATGATCAATGCTCCCACCGCATGGCCCATCGAATATTACAAGGACATCGAGGCGCTCAATTATTACCATTCCGTTGCGAAGCGAACAAATAATGACACGGAGGCTTTAGCACACGTTATGAAATCCATTCAGATCCTCGGACGAGACCATGCTCGTTTGCCAATGCAGTGGGATTCCACTCCTTATGCTGGTTTCACGGGTAAAAAGGACGGGGCCTGGATGCGTACCCATGACCTGTACAAGGAGATCAACGTCGCGTCCCAACTAAACGCCCCGGACTCTGTCCTCAATTTCTGGAAGAAGATGCTGCAGACAAGAAAAGCGCACAAAGACCTTTTCATCCACGGCCGCTTCGAAACTTTCGATATGGATAATCAGGAGACTTTCGTATTTGGCAAGACCTTTGGCCAAGACCGGGCAGTTGTGGCGTTGAATTTCACGGATAGCGAACAGCCGTTCAAGAGGCCGCAGGGGCAGGGGAAGATGCAGTTGCTGGTAAGTAATGTAGGGGGTGTTGATGGGACAGAGGATATACTATTACCGTATGAAGGGAGAGTTTACCTTGCGCTTTGATAAAACGCTTGCTTCATTATATCAAAATTCCTTTTCCTCGACGTTCTTTCTGATTGCATAGCGATGAGCCTCCTGATTTAGCATTTCCCTTTCCAATCACCAGAATGGTTCAACAGGTCTGGTCCACCCCGCTTATGTAAGCAAGAGGCCTGTGCACCCACCCCCACTTTCACCACTTGACACGAGATTCAAGCAGTCCCATTACATTGGCAAGCGCTATGATGTCCATGTCCAAAGTGCCTTTACATGATTCTTCTCCTCTTGTATTGATAAAGTTGAAACCAAGGCAGGCTGACTAAAATTCGAGGAGCTTACTTCACCATGGATATCTCCACCATCCTATCCACCTCCAAGCCTGATCTCGCGCCCTACGAGTCCCTATACAAGCATCTACATCAGAACCCAGGGCTCTCTCTACAAGAACACCTTGCTGCTGAAACCGCGGCTAAATATTTGCGTTCTTTTGAAGGCTTCGATGTGAGAACCAACATTGGAGGTACCGGTCTCATCGGCATCCTCAAAAACGGACAAGGGAAAACAATATTACTTCGCGCGGATACAGATGCACTTCCAATTGAAGAGTTGACCGGCCTGCCATACGCGAGTAAAAAGCGGGAGGTTGATGTGGAAGATAGGATCGAGAAACCAGTGATGCATGCGTGCGGGTATGTCATTTACATTCGCGAGTGTTTGGACTATTAGAACAGGTTGCTACAGATTTCACTCTGGTATCATTACTTGGTCAATTCGGTTTCATCCCTTTTGATAAACGTGTCGCTGATATTTGGTCACTTCTAGACACGACATGCATATCTCATGTATGCTGGCAGCTGCTGAGACGTTGCACACTTCTATGAGACATTGGAAGGGTACACTAATAGTACTGTTCCAGCCGAATGAGGAGCGAGCTGCGGGAGCCAAAGCCATGATTGCGGACGGACTTTATGATTCCGAAAAGCATGCTTGCCCGGCCCCCGACGTGGTGTTAGGCCAGCACGTTTTCCCCTTGCCTGCTGGCACCGTCGGGACTCGAGTTGGATCTTTTATGTCTGCTGCGGACAGTTTCCGTGTCACAGTCTATGGCAGGGGCGGGCATGCAAGTATGCCACATAGGACTGTGGATCCTGTGGTTATGGCTGCTCATATCATCGTTCGCCTACAAACCGTCGTTTCCAGAGAGGTAGACCCACGAGACTCTGCGGTTGTGACGGTAGGAAGTGTTCAATCTGGTATGACGGAGAACATCATTTCAAGTGAAGCTACTCTCAAGATCAACGTCCGGACTGTACTCCCCGAAACGAGGACGAAGGTCTTAGCAGCCATCAAAAGGATTGTGAAGGCGGAATGCGATGCCAGTGGTGCTTCGAAAGAAGCTCTCTGGGAATCAACAAGCTCCTTTCCGTTCACTATCAACGATGGAGAGGTCACGAACCACGTAGCAGAAGCATTCAGCGAACATTTTGGGGAATTACACGATCCAGATACCCCACCACTAAGTGGCTCGGAAGACTTTAGTATTCTCGCAATAGAGGCTCCTAATAAGGATGGAGGGAGAGGGGTTCCCTATTGCTTCTGGAATTTTGGAGGCTCGGATCCCAAGACGTTCGAGGACTTTAAAGGACGCGGGAAACTTGATGAGCTTCCTGCCAACCATAGCTCATACTTTGCACCTGTCATACAGCCCACTCTTTCTACGGGGGTGGATGCTTTAGTCGTGGCTGCATTGAGCTACTTGAGATAATTGGATCCAAACCCAGTCTCCATATTACAATGGTTGGAGAATTGACTGAGACTGAGAGTAAATATTTGCAAAGACGCTTTGTCATTGGTCAGCCACACATAAAGACACCAGCCACTCATCTCCGCTTGGTCTGACAGAAGCTGACGGGCAAAATCCAATTCCCAGAACATGCACGAAAAGTCTATTTGCTCTCCACATTCTCGGGGACTCAAACCATTCCCACTTGCAGTGAAGCATTCTTCCGTATGGCGGCTTAGTAGTCGTACTCGTACTACGTACTTCTCGTACTCCGTACCATCAGCTTCACAGAACACATGACAAAGTTGTCGGCATAGGGTTACAGTGCACCGAGCCTGCAGGAGTCCAGGACCGAAGTCTAGGCTTTTTTTACGTAGTCGCGTTTTATTACGATGCATCGGGGCTGCTAAGCTATTCAGGACTCGGACAACGTCTCTCTTTTACTCCTGGAGTTGGAGGGGTCTTGGGGTATATCCTCATTTTCAAGCACAAATTACGAGTGTCTTATTTCATTGCGAAGAGTAATTATTTTCTCCATTTTGGCGTTTGACATCTGACTATGATTAGTAATGCTGACGTTTTGCGACATTCAAAACCACTTTGATTCTTATGCATCTATGTATCGCAAAGTATTTCTTATTCCCCCCTTTCTACAAATACCACCGAGAAGTCTTGGAAGCGCCGACGCAATGCGAGAAAACGTGAAAAGCGCCGAGGATTCGGCACTCCACCTTCCCATGGGACGCTAGTGTAGACACGGGGACTCCTCACTGCCTGTTTTGAGATATGGGGTTTGGGGTTGGACACATGGCTACCTGGACCTGGTCCCCCACATCTCACGCGTATCTATAAATGTCCATCTGGGATTGGCCTCGATGAGACAGAGAAGAAGCGCCGGTTGGCGTAGAAAGAAACGCCGAGCCGTAGACATCGGCCCAGGAGTGCGCCCGGAAACTGCAAGCCACCTTCACATTCTCAAAAACTAAACATTTGATTAAATTTGATTTAATTGCTTTTCGTCGCTATGCTATCATTTGAGATCTAAAGTGGCAGAGATTTCATTCTATATCAACGTATTATATTTGAATCATTTTTTGCGTAGGCGACATAGCTTCAGCTTTTATAAAAGTCTAACTCTAGACTTTTCGTGGGGGGACGGCAATGTTTTTAGCGCTCGCTGTAGCGTTGACTGTACCAACGGCCGGGGTCGCGGGGCACCCAATCGTTCTCGCCCCTCTTCCCCAGACCCCAGTCCATCTAAACGCGAGAACACGGAGGTACTGTCCTCGACCGGCTAGGTTCCTACCCAAGATCGAACCCGCAGACCACAAATCTTCACTGCGAAGAGACTTGTCACCATTCTGGAAGACCCCACTCCACGGAGTCAGAGATTATTGAAAAGACTAACAAACTCGTTCCATTATCGGCGCTTGATTATGAGCAGAGAGAGGGATTTCAGTTTGATTAGATCAGATCTAGGCCGGTGATCCATGCGCACTCACTCGCTGATATCAAGCTTGACTGGGGGTGACCCTAGTCCTAAGCAACAGAAGCAGACCTCTTCCCCGGTAGGATTAGATGAACGTTACACCTGAGCTGCTCTTCGCTCGGTCAACTATAAGTGTCTCTATCCCCCCTTCTGTACAGATTCATCCAAGCTTATTGTTCAGTGGTAACTTCCATTGCTTACTTCGACCCCTTCCTTAAGCTACATCCCAGTAGTTTTCACCGACAACTCTTGCACATCCCTCACAATGGCTGGAGGCGCCATCCCCGTCCATGGCACGACCGACATCAATCGGGTCGAAGCCCCCGTTACAATGAAGGCATATCTCATCTGTGCTTTTGCTGCCTTTGGAGGCATATTCTTCGGATATGATACCGGCTGGATGTCTGGTGTCCTGGCGATGCCTTATGTCATTACTCAATATACCGGCATCGAATCACCACCTACAGGAACATCGGCTGAGGCCGTCAAGCTTCAAGACGCATTCCATCTTACAGCTCGGGATCAATCTCTGACTACTTCAATTCTTTCCGCTGGTACCTTCTTTGGTGCTATCATCGCTGGTGATGTTGCCGATTTCATCGGCCGTCGTCTAACTATCATTATGGGATGTGTGATCTTCACTGTCGGCTGCATTCTCGAGATTGCTTCAACTGGCCTTGGACTCATGGTACCTGGTCGTTTCATTGCAGGTCTCGGTGTTGGCTTTATCTCCGCCATTGGTACGTTTTTCACAGGATTGTCTGGCATGAATACATGATTCTAATCAACTGGAATAGTTATCCTATATATGTCAGAAATCGCACCTCGAAAAGTTCGTGGCGCTCTCGTCTCTGGATATCAATTTTGCATCACTATTGGTATTCTAATCGCCAACATTGCTGTCAATGGAACCAAGCACCGAAAGGATACAGGATCATATCGGATTCCTATTGGGCTTCAATTTGCCTGGGCTTTGGTTCTTGCTATCGGACTATTCTTTCTTCCTGAATCACCACGTTACTTTGTCAAGAAAGGCAGACTCGATGATGCAGCAAAGGCTCTCTCTTCGGTTCGTGGACAACCACTCGAGTCCGAATTTATCCAGGCCGAACTTGCTGAGATTATCGCTAACCACGAGTACGAAATGTCGGTCATCCCTAACACATCTTATCTGGGAGGCTGGGCCAACTGCTTCACGGGATCACTTAAGAACGGTAGCAGCAACATCCGCCGAACCCTGCTCGGCATACTTATGCAGATGATGCAACAATTGACTGGAATCAACTTCATCTTCTACTTTGGAAATATCTTCTTAACCTCGCTTGGCACGATCCACAACCCCTTCTTGATCTCTATCCTCAGTGCTCTCATCAACACAGTTTGCACACCGCTTTCATTCTACGCAGTGGACAAATGGGGTCGACGAACCCTTCTTATCTGGGGTTCTGTCGGTATGATCGTATCTCAATTCCTTGTCGGTATTGTCGGAGTTACAGCTGGTAAACTTTCTGCACACAACAACCCCGCGGTTTCTTCTATGATTGCCTTCATTATGATTAACGTCGCCATCTTCTCCTTCACATGGGGTCCAGGTAAGCTCATTCTCATATTAAGGATTGTTTACTATGCTAACACCTGATTAGTTGCTTGGGTTGTTGTCGGAGAGATATTCCCGCTCCCAATCCGCTCGCGTGGTGTTGGTCTTTCGACCGCCTCCAACTGGATGTGGAACTGCGTAAGTTTCCTATTCCAACCCCCTCTCTTTACTGTACTAATAAAAACGTCTTAGATCATTGGTGTCATCACTCCTTACCTTGTCGGAACCGCTAAAGGCGATGCCAACCTCGGAGCCAAGATCTACTTCATGTGGGGTTCCCTGTGCATGGTCTCCCTCGCCTTCTCCTTCTTGCTCGTTCCCGAGACCAAGGGCCTCAGCCTGGAGCAGGTCGATCGTATGTTGGAAGAGACCTCCCCTCGTACGTCTGCCAAATGGGTACCACATTCTACTTTCGCAGCGGAAATGGGTCTTGCGGATAAGAGCGGCGATGTCGAGGTTGTGCAGGCCGAAGCCAATGAGAAGTCTATCGTCTAGATTCTGGGTTTCAGATCTGTGATTCGTATCATTGATTGGATCTAGGGTGGATATAGATCCAGCTGTGCGAAGACTTATTATGTTAATTAAGATACCCTTGAATTCGCGATATAAAGAGAATAATGAAAAGATTAAATCAGCAGCCTAGGGATGCTAGACGACATCGGTGATAGTAAATATATAGCTTTGATAGTAGGACTACGCTTTGCATGGACATATGGATGTGCTGAAGACCAAACCAAAATTGTCCCTTCGAAAAAGCAAGGAAACCTCGAAATATTAATTGTTTTATGGGGATCTAGGTCTAGCTAAGCGCGCGCTTGCCCCCAAACTCTGCATCACAATAATCATTATCAACTACCATTCACGCTCTCCAAAGACCTGGCATTCTCACCTACACTTTGCCGCCATGGTCACTCGAAGAATCTGCTGTACTTCTGGGATCTAGGTGAACAAGAAATGCTTTCAAAGGAAGACACCGAAAAGCTCTATGCGGCCCGTGCCGAAGGCGAGTATGGAAGGACGACCGATCAAGGCTAGTAACCCGAAGACAACAAAAGCCCCAAGCCACGCGGCGTAAGAAATGTCCCGCAAGGATCAGCTGAATGCCGGGCGTTGCGTCTGTTTCCAAATCCGGAAAGGGGGAACTGACAAAGGAGGGAGGAAATATTCTACGATGAACAGACAGAAGTGAAAGACTACTAACATTGTGCCATCACTTGAACATAATCGACGCAATACTAATAAGGATGAAACCGCTCCCATTTTCATCCAGTTCAACCAATTCAAACTAATGCCGCGAGCATTCTCCGTTAATGTCAACTTGGGCTCGGCTTTGCTGTTCTTCTAGTAGCAAACGCCCCGCCATCTTGATACGAAACAATTACAGTACATATAAACCCAAAAGAGAAATCTCAAAACTTTTCATTGCACGTCGGCTCGGGTTCGTGTTCGTTTAGCCTGGATCCTTCTAAGAGAGAGAAATCGCCATCTAAGGAGCGGTCTGAAGCCAGCCAGCTGTCGTCGTACGTCTGGCGTAGGGTAGGCTGGGTCCATCGCAATCGCATCTCGTTTACACCCCTGCCTCTAAGGATCGCGTATCTACCTCAGTAAATACGACGCGATACGATCGATACGATTACGCTTCCGCCGTCGTCCGAACCTCCTTCCCCGTTTCGCTTTGAGTTTTGCATCTCGTCGCTTATATGATGCACGCCGAGTGCCAATACAAGTAGGTAGTTGCGTTTTGTTGCATTTCGGCATCGTACTCGGTACCAAAAGCAGCTTTAGTAGAATATGAATCCCATTATTCATTCAATTTGTCAGTGAAACCCGTATTTCGTTCCTATCAGCGTACGGAGTATGCATCTCGCAGCCGAGCGGTCATCGGGATGACTTATCATCATCGTTTCATCCAACCACGCCCTACCTGGATTGACGACGAAGACTTCAATCCATCTCGAACGAGATCTATGTGCGGTTTGTTGCACTTCGTATCGGATTGCTCGGATTCGGGGAGCCTATTACTGAGCTGCTGTTATTGAAATGAAACTATTTCCGTTGCGTTATATGAATGTATGTCTGCCGGTCATAACCCTACTGTACCATGCTCGGGATATAGGCCGGATCTGCTCTACGGGTCGTTGCGAACTGTTTTGGAAGATATCTAACGTCGGATTATAGTCCAAATAAGGTCTTTCGCAATGTTTGTTGCATGTCGTATCGTATCCTTCGCATTCTTCTGCTGCTAGTGAGATTTCGAGAGCGGCTAAATCGATATCATAGCTAAAGCTACCCCTCCATCCCCCACCAACTTACTTTTAATACTGCAAGAGCCAGCTTTGCTCGCAATATCAAATGTTTGAATTGAATACCAATGATAAATAGCACTAGATTCTCCAGAATACAAAATAAACAATAGTCAAAATACAAAGATCAGAACTTCGGTCTATTACTAGAATCTCACCTGTCGATCATAGTGCCTCTTACCCCTCCACACCTCTCCTTCTTCAGTAGGCCTATTCCTCGGTCTCTGCATTCCAAATCACCACGAGCCCTGTCTGGAATTTGTTGCACTTCGGCCTCGTGTTCTAAACGACGGACTCATCGATTATTCGCTTTAGCTTTTTCTCAATACGAAGGATACGACCGAACACATAACACGAAGCAGCTATAACAGATACAAACTACGAAATGATTCGTTGCAAGTCGACTTCGCAAGCCTCGTCCAATGAATATCAACGTGAAGATAGGGCCCTACCCGCTATATAACATAAAGTGCGAGTCGTACATGAGAGAGAGGTGAACTGACTCGCACTATATTGATGCACCCGCGGTCGGTCTGTACGTAGGTACGAGGTGCGTGGAGTTGCCGCAATGCTTTTCTTGAATAGGCTTACCTTGCAATTATCTCTCCACATCGATTGGCATGCTCGCATCGCAAAAGGGACCAATCGCATGTACGTATATTAATTGCAAATACTACTGTAACAGAGTTTTCTGAATGAGAGGATGCGAGGATGCGAGGCTGAGAGAGCCGCAGAGAGGTGCATGTATGGGCTTTAAGAGGCTGACGGTACCAGTATCTGATCCTAGGACGATGAGTTAAACTTCTCAGTAGCTTGTCTGTGATGGTATTCAATATAAAATCTGTCTATAAAATTGCTTTCTCTTAAGCATAGTATGCCACGTCCTAGAGTGCAGAATCTGTCCCTATTCCTTCTCTTCTTTGCACCAAATTTCACGTCTCTCGCTGTCGGGATGCAGGTTGGCTGTGATGCATGCATGGTACTTGGATGTTTAGGAGGGGTTGCTCCGGTTCGGATTTAGTCGTGAAGGTAAGCCGGAAGTATTGCCTTTCCATGGAGTTTTTGAGTTGTGCAAGCTCCGTGTAGAGGGTCTCGGTGTTTATTGGCGGCTCTAGATATTTGGCTTCACCACTATTGGTTGTGATGAGTAACGTGAGTCGTTTGGGACTTTTGCTCGGAGGTAATTTTCCTGGAAGGTGTAGGTGACGTACTTCAACTTGGTATTCTGCTGTAGACTCTGGTCTGTCTATGGTATCGCTTTTCCTTGTAGATGGCTTCTTTGTTTCGTAGCTAGGAAGGGAATTGGCTCGTCTCTCGTGCACTACGATCAACGATGCACTCAGTGCCGCCTTCTATCCCTATCCCTCTCCCGCTCTCTATCCCTCCCACTATCCCGATACCCGTCCCTATCCCTGCCTCCACCCCTCTCCCTCTCCCGTTCACTCCTATAACTACCCCCGCCCCTCTCCTCCCTCTTCTCCCGCTTCCGCTCTTCCTCCCTCTTGTACTCACTAACCCTCGGTCTCCTCTCTCCATTTCCCCTACCCTTCCCACTCCCAGCAGGTTTCAGCCTCTTTACATCAGCCTTCTGCACCCACGCCCCCAACTCCTCCGCACCCTCCAACTCCTTCGCCCCAAGCCCTAGTAAATTCTGCCTCCTCTTAATATCCTTGGCCTTCCCATCCTTCTTCGTTTCCCCATCCCAGCCCATGCCCCGTAAAAGAGCGGCGCCAAATTCTTCGATAGGGACGCGCTCGTAGTCTTCTAAGGTGGAAGAGGGTGGCGCGGTGGCGATGGCATGCGCGTAGGCTGTTTCTTCAGAGAGGTGCGCGGGTATGATGAGATCGGGACCCTTTCGCGACTTCTCGTTGCCTAAAAGGGCTTGTAATGCTTCGTCGTCTGCGGCGACTGGTCTTATTTCGAGTTCTTCGATTTTGACCTTTGTTTCCTCCGCCTTGATATCAACTTTGTCACCAGTAGCAGGTTCTTCAGCTTCCTTCTTCCGTACACTTAATCCCCACTTGGTCTCCTCTTTCTCACCCTCCTCTGTCTTAATTTCCCCTTCTCCTTTCTCCCTAGCCTCCCTCTCCCTCGCCTCTGCTTGCACCTCAGCAGGCAGTAGATTCTTCCCTCCACCTCTCGCACTCGCACCAGCCGCCCTCCGATTCGAATTCTTTAAACTCGGAATAATAAGCGGTCCTTCTTTCTCCTTCTCCACCTGATTTATGGCGCCTTCTTCACCGAACCCCGTTACGACTTCATGTTTACCCCTCCTTTCGCTCTCAGAATCGTTGTCGCTGTCATCGTGTTGGGGGAATGTTGAGCGTGGGCGTTTGCCTAGAGAACTCGGGGGTTTTGCGACGACAGGTTTGGTGATGAGGGATGGTTTGGAGGTCCCTGGTTTGGATTTCGAGAGGGAAAATCCTTTGATTGCTATTTTCGGCGCTCCAGTAGAGGGAGGACTGTCTTTTGAAGGGGTCATTTTCATTTGGTGTTGTTGAAATGATGAGTCTGGAGAAAATATTAGGATTCGATGATCTAAATTTAGCGGTCGATGATGGCAGAATATATTGGCCTTGCACACGCCTGAGGCATAACTATATCACGTAATGGGCGAGAAGGTGGAAAGTTGCGGGTGAGATCGCGTCTTTCGCGATAATTATCATATGTAAGCTATTAATCTATGTATTCATCATGTCTGCTATGATGCAAGCGTACTGCCTCAGCAAGGCTAAAGTGAGGCAGCAAAAATCTACTCTAAACCATACCACCCAGCCTACGGAGTAATATCCGCTCATACCCAAACTCCTGACCAGCCACCCAATCCCTATGTAACGCCTTATTTCCCACTCTGAACACTCGTAGAACTATTCATATGGGCATGTCCTTGGACTGGAGTCCCGTTCTCGCCCCGGTTTTGAGGGGGCCCAGCAGAAAGCGCATTCGCTGCTTGTCGCGCCTGCTCTGCTTGTTTCTGATTCTCGTGTTGTCGCGCTAGCATCTGCGCATAGGCCTGCTGCTGTTGCCCTTGAGGGCTGTTATTCGCTTGTCTTGGAACTTGACCATTCGCATCCATCATTCCGGTTCCGGAACCTGCTGCTGCATTCATAGCACTCTGCGCGAGTCCGCTCTGCAGACCCTGTTGTCTTTGCTGTGAGGCGTTTCGTTTGAGCAGGTCCGTCATCATGGTCATAATCTGATCCGTGGGAAGATTGGGATATTGTTTTCGCAGTGTTGCTTCCATGCGGGCGATAGTGTTGTTGGGTTGGTCTTGGGAGAAGGGGAGTTGGCCCATTCGGGGAGAACTAACTTGGCCGTGTGTTTGACCGGGAGAAGATGTCATGCCATTCATTGGGGGTGTAGAAATACCGTTGGCATTGCTGTTGAAGCCCATCATGTTCTGCATCGGAAAACCATGAGGTTGAGGGATACCGTTGGATCGCGGTGGGGAGTTGTGCATCTGAGGTGATTGGCCGGGAACCTTTCCTTGTTGCTGTTGCATCTGGATCAATGCACGTTGATTTTCGGCCGTTTGAGCGGCTTGGGTCACGAGTCCCACAGTTGGCTGCATTGGCATTTGCGGTTGCATACCTTGCATTGGTCCTGGGCCTGGTGGCATACCATTCATGGGAAGTTGGGGAACACGCAGACCATTAGATCCAGGTTGTCCCATTTGAGGGGGCATTGGACGTGGGGGTCGGTTCTGTCCAGGTACGGTAAGATTTTGGCCAGAGTTACTCGGGTTTCCATTCGGTGCCAACGGATTATTTACAGGAGGGGGGCCACGTGGTTGGGAGCCGTTAGCCAGACCTTGTTGGAGATTCTGGGCGGGGTTTCTCTGCTGAGCCAGCACAGCCTGCCTGATGGTTAGCATATTATTGTAAAAATAAATAAACTTCGCTGGTCAGGATTTCATACCCTTCGTTGCGCTTCCTGTCTCTGTTGAAGCGCAATCACCCGTTCCTTGAACTGCTCTTCACGTTCATGCTTGATCCGACTGAAGTCTTGGGGACTATGATTCGGACCGCGTGGCGCAGGA
The DNA here is from genome assembly GCF_007821495.1 of Lachnellula hyalina. Lineage (NCBI taxonomy): Eukaryota > Fungi > Ascomycota > Leotiomycetes > Helotiales > Lachnaceae > Lachnellula > Lachnellula hyalina. The sequence continues at coordinate 19,290 of NW_022157268.1, forward strand.
TTGTGGTTTTCATTGGCTTTCCGAAGTGCTGCCATACCAGCAGCTTGCTGTTGCTTCTGGATGGCCGTTTCCCGTTTCTTGGCTAACTTCCTCATTGCATCAACCAATGTGAGATGCTTTTGGTTTCTCCGGCGCTCGACTCGAACACTCGTCGTGGTTCTCCTCCGAGAAGGTGGTTGGATTTGCCCATTCGGTGCAACCCCTGGTTGGACTGCAGCAGCTTGAGCCATTACATTCCGATTAGCAGCCTCGATGCGTGTAGTATAGGCTCTGAAATAATGCGTCTTCTGCATATCAGCAGGCAAACCCTCGAGGTGGATCCAGCGCTCAAAGCATTCCCAAGGTGTGCGACGTTCTGCACCAGATGAGAAATTGGATTTACTAGCGAGCATACTCGAAATAAGAGACCAGTTGTAGGAGTACTCTCGGACGAGAGTTTTCAATTCGTTGTCTTCATCCCAGGTCCACTGAGATGCAATTCTAGTCTCAAAGAAACTTTGTAGCGGCATCGGAAATTCTGATGGCGGTCGGATTGATGTGATGAATGAATACGATCGCGAATATGCTTGTGTTCGGGGTTGAATAACGCAACATCGGTCGCTTCTGGTGGAAGGATAGGTTTGTTTCCTGGCTCACCAAATACGACTTCATCCTCATCGTCGTCTTCGTGTTCATATTCAAATCGGCTCCTCTTTCTAGGAGGACCCTCCAATTTCAACTCCATCCGGCCTTCGACGTATTTGCTCAACGGGAGCGCTGGTCGTCGCCAGGCTCGATCAGGATCGATCTCTGAAGTTGGTATATCAGACTGCGGGACGCTTAATGGAGCCCCGTACATAGGCAGCTCTGCAAGGAGCTTATCGGCGGTAGGAGATCTCCGTAGGCCAAAGACAACATCGTCGTCCTGTAAAGCAAAAATGGCCGTTGGAGCAACAGTCTCCATGAGGTCAAGGCGGGGTTCCTCATCAAGATCTTCCATGGGGGAACCAAATTCTCCAGAAGCGATAAGATCAGGTGTAGGGTGCGAGGGATCTGAGTCGCTCATCTCGGTATCCCTCAAGGGCTCTGCTAAGGGTGGAGAAGTGGCATTTACTTGCAGTAGTTTCCGATCTTCTGGGCTGGCTCCAACCCATTCAGCACATGCGGAAGCCAAATTCCTAGCTACAGTCGTTTTCCACTTGCGTTCCTCTCTGAAATCAGTTCGCATCCACTTTGCTTCTTGAAGGAGAACATCCCACTGGGTAGTAGGCCTGTTAGGCTCTGGGGCACGTTTTGGCTGCCGTAGGGTCCATTTGTTCCCTGATTGCAATTGGTATATGCGCTTGAGAACCTTGACGGTTTGCGTTTCCTGTAGGGGGACATATGCATTGGAAGTCGTGATTGTCTTATGGGCCGTGGCTAGCAAACTATCAAGGGTTGGGATTCCCCTCCGGTCTGAAGCAGCCGAAGCGATGAAAAGTGGCTTGAAGTAATCATCATGTGTCTTTGATACTTGTGGACCAGAAGGCATCAGTGCAGTATCATTAGAACCTGACTTGTTTGGTCGAGCCCGTGAAAATGTGACATGTGAAAGTTTGCTCCGTTCCCTATCTTTAGCTTTCTCAACCAAACTCCGAATACGGGTTCCAGGAGATTGAGGGGTGGTACTCCGTGAGGGGGAACCTGAATTCTCGGCTGAGCCCGAATCGGTGTTCAGTTTTGTTGGAGTTCTCTCTGAATTCGATGTATTGGGTCGTGGAATCTCTCCTAGAATTTCGTTCACTGACTTGTGCCGTATGGCACCCGAAGACAACCGGGTTGTCGAACGTTCCAAAGCAGGGGTAGCAGCAGCGATTGAAGGTGTCCTCTGATGGGTCGCTTCAGCTGGAGTAGCTGACGATTCGTCGCCGGGTGGAACTGCTGCTGGTTCAGGGGAGTCGGCGCGAGCAGAAGCAGGTGGATTAAGGCTTTCAAGTGCTTCACTGCTCTCAAATGAGTCTTTGACCGTAGTTGCGTCGATATCCATCGCATCGACTGGGACGTCATCTTCAGCCTCAGAATCAGCCACCTCGCGGGGTCTACTTTCTAGATCTTTGGGCTTCTCATGTGATCCCTCCACGCCAGACATCAAAACATCTTCAGGGGTGGGCACCGCAACTACTTCATCTTGATCTTCCATGGCGTCTTCCACAACTTCGTGGGCCCCCTTCGTAAGGGCATCGCCTTCATCTTCACTAGTACCATCTGGCTGTGGCTCATCTCCCATCGTTCTAGTCATTGTTGCAGCTTGTTGCTCCTCCATCCGTAGTTGATTGTCCGCAGCAGAAGGGCTGCTTTGAAGAATTTCCCTCCGCGAGACCTCTATCTGAGCATCCAGGATTCTGTCGTGGTGTTCTTTCTCAGCAACTTCTTCTGGTGTTGGCTTCAATTCCGGCGGAGTCTGAACATCGTCATCTTTGTCTAGCCTCTCAGCATCATATCGAGAATTATCGTTCTCTGGACTTGTATCGGTTGAAGTATCATGTAACGCCGGAGTAGTAGCTGAATTTGCATCGACAGTTGAGCTTGGCGAAGACACAAGTTCAGCATTCCGACCGCCGTCCCTAGGTGGTAGGTTGATCAACAAGTGCCTGGCCTCCTCCTTCTGCTCGCGTGCCCTTTCTCGCTCTCGAATATTGCGTTCTTGGACTTCCTTTGGAGGCAGATGTACTGTCGCAGCCTTATGGTGAGTATCGTGCGAGCCGAGTCCTTCTACGAGAGGTTCATTTAATTCTGCAGCATCCTCAGCTGATATTGGCATGGCTTTCCTTGGATCAACACCTGGGCTATTTGGCCTGCTCTCCACCGTCGTCCGAATTCTATCACTCTCTAGGTCCTTCACTGGAACAACGGTATCTGCGACTTCGAATTGGGGCCGTGCCGCATTCTCAAAAGTTTCTTCGACTATCTGGTTCAAGACAGTAGCTGATTCTGGAGGAAGATCTGTCTGCGAGCCCTTCGAATTCGGTCTCTGCATGTCCGCTGAGAGTACAGCTTGCCCTCCATTCCTGATCTCAACTACTGGGGTAGACGGGCGCCAGTCACTCTTTGCACTAGGTGTTGTGGGCCGACTCTTCCTCGTTCTCGATCCATCGCGCTGTGTCTTCGCCGGCTTGCGCGATGATTCCGCGGGATGGCCATCATTACTCGGTTTTCGTATAGGTGAGCGTTGTTTCTGGGCATTAGATCGTAATGATCGACGCGTTGGGAGGTTGGATGCGTCGAAGGGTCGTTTCCTAGAGTGCGGATAATTAGCAAACAGCCACATGCAAGTCGAGGAAGAGCTCTAGTAGGCCCAAACCATAACACCTGGATGGTTTGCACATACAGAGAGATGTCACAGACATCGAGGAAGTGTTTTTCTGCAGGCGTGGGTGGTGGCGCGTCATTACTCGTGAGGGTGGTTTGAGGAACGGGGCCCTCATTGTCGCAAACTGCGTAGAATTCGCGAAGCTTCCTCTTACGCGACGTAACAATTTTGCTACAACAGTCAGCACGATGATAAATATATGCATCGATGCGCCCTTCTCAGGGTTTTCGATCTATGTAGGTGGCGGAATTATTGTACCTGAGTTCGGTGCGTTTTGATCGCAAAAGGCGTGCGCGGTCGGCAGCCCCAACCTCACTCATAATAAAGCGACAGCAACATCCGTTTTGCGAAAAAACGGATGCAAAGCCAACCTTAATGGGGTCGTTGGAGATGACTGCAGGAATTATTTTGATGGAAAGTGGTGTTGTTGGGCTGGTGCAATTGATTTATCGTCTACACCGTGGTCTCTCCTCTCACGATCTCCGGGTCCGGGTGCTGCTGTTTCTTCGCTTTGACGCAGAATACTTCGGCAAACTGATCTAGTCTAATTTAGGTCGTTATGACCACCATATGGACGACGAACATAAGGTAAGGCACTGGGCAAAGGGGGGCTGCTTTACGGGGGAATTATCTACATTATAGCATCACATATATTCACAGAGCTATGGTTTGAGAGAGTGTGTGTGGAATGCACACGAATATCGCGAGCGGTGGTTTCATTGTTTGGTCGGATTATCGAATGCGGTAAAGTCATGCTACGTAACACAGACCGAATGCCACTAGTGATATGATCTTCCTTCCCCATCCTTTTCTGTCTTTGGATATGAAGATATATCTTCTACCACATGAAGTATCAATAAAGCTGCTTGGGTATTCACAACAAAGCTGTTTGATTTGCCCTTATTTACAATTTACATATATGCATCCGTCTTTTAATTTCTGCCTAGTCACCCCCCCATATGTACACGTACGTTTTGTCCAATCAAGGACCAGAGGCGTCACAGTCCATATATATTTGCATATGCATATGCTCAAGGCAGAAATATCTTGCTTTTGGTAGAATTTATCCAATGACTAGTCATTCGTCTCTATATGATGCTCTTTTATTACTTACTACCCTACCCTACTATCTTACCCCTTAATTCAGACGTACCGTATTCCTACTAGTATTATGTTCCAGCTTGAGGTTTCCCACGGGCTTGACTACCATATCCTGCAACACTGAGTTTGATTTGTTGAATTTGTTTTCCAGTCTCGCGAACCTTTCTATATACTTATCTGAGTACGTACCTGGATAGGTTACCTGAATAGATACTTAGCCATCAGGTAGCAAGATCACGTGCCATAAAAACTCTGCTTTAAGCACGACTCCATGCGGAGTACCGACCGGACTTGCTCTATTCATCTAAAGACTCTGTCACGTGTACACCCAGACCAGTCTGAAAGGGTCAAATCTATGCAAATTGGGAAGCTGTCACTTCATAAATGAATAGTTTTTATGTTATACAATTCCAACGTCTTTCACTTTTAAGAACATCCGACGCCATGTACCTGTTCCTTCTCATTCTAGCGACCTTTCCGCTATTTTGGGAAGCGGCGTTTGCGGGGCAGAATCCTCGAAACCCTCCGTTCAGCAGGTACGGAAGGGACATCGAAGATTTCCACCTCCGCACGCGAACACACTCTCCATTCTCTTCCTGGCAATCTGAACTTGACCCCCATCATTGTTGTCGCCAGTATTGTCTGTCCCGCACAATCGCGAGCATCCTGCTCTCGATTTGCCCACTTGTGGAAATCAGGATCGAAAATGTCACCCATGATCGGTTTAATTTCTGAAAACTCGCCTTTTGCATCTGTCGAGATGTTTCTATTAAGATCCACTGCTATGCTGGTAATACCTTTGTGGAGTCCGTCGAAGACCGAATCGGCACCCACCAGAGGCAGCATCAGACAGTTCAACTGCTTGACAAAGGATAGATGCCGGTCAAACGATCGCTTCCCAAATTCTTTGGGTGGGGGATCTTCTCTAGCTGTTCGAATCCGGATATCCTGAGCGATTGACTCTATCAAATCTGGTTGCAGTCCAGCTTCGAAGATATTAGCAAGTACAATTCGCAGGTCGTATTCCATTACTCACTGTCTTGCAGACTTTCGCGAAGCAGAATATCGTCATCGAAAGGTGAACCACTGTGGAAAACGACGTCGCTAAGAACCGAAACAAGGACCGCGCGGATCCAAATCGAGTTGCGGTATTCATGGAGCTGGCAGTTCTCAACCTTTTCCTTGATGGTAACACCCTCTGGAACATCCAATAAGTATCGCAACAAGGGGACTATAGGCTTCTTTGATCCCGCTGCTGGATCCAACATCTCGTCCTGGACGCAAGCGTTGTCCCAAATGGGGGTCCGCGCATTGGGCAATATAGACTTCTTAGTCGCTGTAGCGATGTAACTCGTCAACTGTCCCGACATCTGCTTCAGGGAATCACAAAGTACATCATCCTGGAGTTGCTCGTTTCCAAACTTCGGTAGTCTGGTTATGGAGCCATGGACGACTAACCGGCGTATTAGCATAGTAAAAGCTAGATCTTGGCAGCTGTCTTAGAAGCTTGCATATACGCTTCTACGAGCCCCTTAGCTCCCACAGGGGAAAACAGCTTCTTGTACGAGAATAAGCTTACCTGGGCCCAGATAGCCGCTCACCATCTTCGCTTTATGCGCACACTCTGGGCATAGCCAGATTTTAACTGTTCTCTGTTCATCCCGCGCATTACTCAATTGGATACCGCAGTATTTATTGAGGTACTCCGCGTCGAATTGCTTCTTCGCGCAGGCTTCGTCACTGCAGATAATCGTTTCGGGCCGTGCGTTCGAGGAAATCGGCTCGGCCTGTGATCCGGACGCAACGGCGCCATTTGATATACCCGGTGCCGAATTAGGAGCACGAGATTTGACGCCATCAAGGGCTCCAATCCGGGAAGACTGCCGATGGGCATTGTTGATATAAGCCGACTCTGGATCGGCCCCTGTGGTCGCGAGTAAGGCCTCTACTTCTGTTTGTCGTGGCTTGCATGACCTCTTCAGAGACTTGCTTCTGTGCATCTGCATATCTCTGGAAAGATTGTCAGGGTTTTGCTGATTCTCAGGTAATTGCTGATGTTGATCGTCTATGGTGCTGGTAACATCTGACCGCTGGCACTGTTGAGCAACAGCCATGTTCTGCACCTCCGCAATCATTTCCCTCAACCGTCCCCAGCCAGACCTCAAACGACCCGTTTCTTCGAATGCCTCTGGGAGAGCGCGGAAGCGTTCACCTACGTCTACTGCAAGTGCTACACTGACGATCTCCTCTCTGGTGGGCTTTCTAGATTGAGGCGACCGCTTTTGTATCAACTTTCTGCTCTTGGAGCTCTTGTCATTTTCGGACTGCGGTGGGCTGATTGGCGTTGTAGGTGGCTTCCCATGCTCTTGAAGCGCACTTTGACCTGAGTCCTGCGCTTGAGCTTGATTTCTGTCCATGCCGATGAGATCAACCTCGTTTTCTCTCGCGATTGATGTTGGATTTTTGGGGTTGTCCGGGGTTTTATTGCCAAATGGGATCATTGATCCTTTATATGGAATTGCGACCATGAGGCTCGGATTTTTCATGGCGACGAAGTTACCATCCGCCTGGGGATAGCTAAAACGTCGGGCCATGGTTTTTATGGTTTGCCTTTCTGCTTGGACTTTGGTCTTCCTCTATTTATCGGTGAAACTTTTCATGGTGTGAGAGAGTGGAAAATACTTTACGGAGGTACAACTTCCACCCTCTATTCCTAACTGGGAACTCCTAATAAATACAGCCCCTGTAAGGACAGCCTCGATAGGCTTGAAGCTCTATAAGCACTACCTTAAGAGGCTTAGAGGACGCGCCTAAACCTCTATTTTTCTTTTTTCTTTTTTGAATTGTAATAATACTTAACCGCTGTACCTCCGTACAAGGCTCAGCTGCACCAGCGTTACAAGGTATGTTTGTTTGTGTAACCGCCGATCCCGCTTCCAACCCATGAGTGTAGTTTGAATTAGTAGTACTTGTGATATATCTGCGAATCGGATTAGCACTGCATTATCCGCAATGTCCCTGTCAATGCAGGGTCATTAACGCAAAGGCTTTTTCGTCAAAGCCAGCCTTGCTGAATAATGTATCCCTGGGTTTTATTCCTTTTATTTGTTTGGGGGGCTTGAAACTGCGGGCAGATGAGTGGTAATAACCTGCTGCTTCCCGTTCACATGAAACAACAACGGCAGCTTCTGCAGCCTTTCATCGGTGAGCAGATAAGGACGCGCTAACCCCCGATTGTAAGCTTGGTTAGTCGACAGATCAGTTGTGGACTTTTATGTCAACCAGACTTCAAGTAGTCTCTGAAATCCTCTGCAGACTGCGTTACTGCATGTTATCAAAATTAACATTATGTTATCTCAACGAACAAAAGGCACGGCGAGACGCGGCGGCAAAGGTAGGTAACCACTCATCTCACAAAGTTGCTAAACAGCAGCTAATTAGATTGAAGGCGCTTACCAAAAATCGAACTCGCGGCGCACGAAGACCACTCCTGCAGAACCGAAAGTCCAAGCCCATGATCTGCCGCCAAAGAATGTCGTGAGAGGCAGATTGATAGTTGGTATTGACCTCGGGACGACTCGTGACTGCGTTGCGAGCGCAGAGATCCTCAGTCCAGAGTCTACATTCGAAGTCACCATGAATAACTTCTCTGCGGACTCCTACACTAAATATCTTCCATTTCCTCCAACATCGCTGTACTATCATAAAGAGCTGCACTTGCCATTAACCGGCGCAGATGTCAGACACATACTAAAGTCTTCGTCCTCCAGAAGAGACTTTGATTCTGATCGATTGTATCGACTTGTAAGATCCCTAGTGTTCTACTCCTTCTTCATTCAATCCACAAACAATTTGAGGTCTAGAATGCTAACTTCCAGGAAGTGGAAAATCATGTTTCATTCCCATCAGAATGATGATGCCATCAAGGAAGTTCAGATCAATATTCAACGGCAGCTCGATGCTATGGGAAAATCATCATATGATCTCCTGCATGACTGTAAGGATTGAGCTATTTCCTAGTAACTCCTGGGACATTCACCTGCTGCAACGTCATCCTATCGCTTCAGAGCTTTGGGGGTGTGAACGTTAGCTAGGGACCAGGTCCTCCAGAAACTCTCACATCTGAGCGACGCTGCTAACTTTTCATAATCTCGTAGGGGTTGAAGTCAAGTATGAGGAGATTTTTCAAGGCTTGCAACGATTCTACGATCGTTTCGATAGGCTTGACATTGAGATCGTTGTCGCCGTACCGCCGGGACGTTCCACAATTATACACGAGAATGTACGCAACGCCTTCGTTCAAGGGAGAATAAAGTCAAATGCTGTATCGCTGGCATCAGAGCCAGCTTCTATGTTCTGTTCTTGGGTCCACGAAAGTACGAAAAAACAAGATTGGAAGGTAAGATTCTAGATCGGTCCAACATTTCAAGATCCGGAAGGAAGGAACTAAGTCGACATATAAGGTTGGTCAAGTATATTTAGTTGCAGATGGAGGTGGAGGCACATGCGTGAGTTTTTCCCCAGAACAATAACAAGGTCTGACGAGATACTAGTGTTTCGTGCGATTTCGTCTTGATAGACTAGATCCTCTCGGATTTACGCAGGAATACGCAAGCGAGAGTAAGTTTTCCAGAATATTTAGGGAGAACTCTCTAATTTATTCTTTTGAAGGTATTATTTGCGGCGCTGAAACTATATCTGACGCATTTGTGAGACTTGCCGCCTTGAAACTACCACCTGATTGCCCCGATCTCGACTGGCGGCTAGAAAAGATGAGGCGCACGTTTGATCGGAACACCAAGAACTTTTTCGGTAGATTGGGGAACATGGGCTGTGATATTGAGACTGAATTTGGTCTTATTGGTTTTTCTTAGTGAGTTCGGCATTTACTGCTGAGTCACTATCCACTGACGCAATGCAGCCAAGAAATTGCAACCTGCTTTGAACCATGTGTTACGAAGCTCGTTGGAGGAGCCAGGCGACAAATGATTAAAGGACCTGTCAATGTAAAGTGCCCCCTCTGGTCTTGCAGTTCTATTTACTGACAAGCAAATTTAGGCCATTGTCCTTGGTGGTGGGCTCTTTGAGAACCAGTATGTGCGCACTATTGTAGAAAAGACGTTCCCCTCCGTGAAAATTCTCATGCCCACACCTAAGTAGGCTACATCTATTCAGAACTCAATACTTGCAGACCAGCTAATTTCGAATATAGTAAGGCGCATGTCGCCAAAGGAGCCGTCAGGGATCGCGCTCTAGGTAATTTCATAAGTAGCTGTTCATTTACGCGGTGCAAAGCGGTGGGCACTTATATTGAAGTCACCAAAGAATTGAAAAACCTCCCCTTCATGAAGAATGTTATCACCCGTCCTGGCCAGGACGGAAAGAAATATATCTACGTCGCGGAGTTCATAGCTAAGCAGGTGAGTCACTACCATTTTTTCTAATGTTAAGATGCATAATTGATTGTAATATAGGGTGATAGCGGCGAACGCTTAATGGGAAAGACATCGTCTAAAAACCTCCCTTTGGACATCAGGGTGAGACAACTCTCTGGGGAAAAGCCAAATCTTGCATTCGAGGAAACGATCATGACCTTCAATTATAATGCCTCCCCTAATGAGAAATGGCTGGTTTATTGTAGCGATGGTACGTGGGTTAACATGAACGGCCTCCTAGGTAAGTTAAATTTCATAGGTGAGAGATGAATTAATCACTACTGACAATAACAAGTCTCACCACCAGAGCAATCAGACACCCTCACTTGGAACATCGAAAAGGATGGGGGCTTCGAAGGTGGCATTTCGGACCTAGATCTCGAAGGACCGAAGAATAAGCAGTTCAGAGTGTTGAGATATACTTTTCGAATGAAATTCACGGAACTTGAGACAAAGTACTGGATCTGCGTCTGGTCTTCGGCTAAAATGAAAGCGAGGACTGGGAAGGCTGAGGCTTTTGAGTCATATCCTAAGACCTGTGAGGCACTCTTCACACCGCAGGAGATTTCCAAAAGCCTTGCGGAGAGTTTTAAGCTCGATGAAGAGGGGGACGTTCCAGAACCGAGTCCGCAACATAGTGCTTCGTCACATATAATTCCACGGCCTTCGCTAAAAGTCCCACCAGGAAGCTCGAGCTCACAGGCGAAACGTGAACGCAGAAAAGACGCCGAAGACTTACAGATACCTGTTAGTACTTCCAAAGCCAATTCACAATATGCCGAGCCCAGGCCTCCTCCACCTGATACACCTCAGAAGAAACATTCCCATGGTCTCGACGGTCGGATTGATGATAATACTGGATCAGGCAGTGTGAGATCTGGAAAGAGGAGGATACTATCTTGGGAGCCAAACGGTTCGGTACCAGAGAGCACAGTAGCAATACCCTGCCTGCCTGGATAGCCTAAAAGAGACTTGTTTGGTGGCTACAATTATTCGAAAGCTCGAAAAGCTTGTAGATTCGGCTAGTTTGGTTTAGAGACGGTGGATAACATTCGAGATATATGTAAAAAGGAATGCAAATACTACGGAGTAAGTGGAGCGTGAGACATTAGAGGCATACTTGCACTTGTTTCACTTATTGAACGTTGATTCCCTCTCAAAAGACACTTCATTTGCTATAGAGTGCTCTCACAAGCCGAGTACCCTCCGCAACACTCGATAGCCCCTCCACAAACAACCCACTCACACCACCTCATTCAATGGGTGATTCTAATTCGGGTCAGGTCCTGGACCTTCTCCTATTCCACCTCTACCTCCCCCCTCCTCTGTTCCTCTTCCCCTTCCCCTTCTGTCCTTCTCCGGTTTGAGGCTGATCACCACGAACAGGCGGCTCTTTGCTGCGTGCCGGGCTTTGGCTTCTTCGGTCTCTGGATCTGCTGCGGCGTTCACGCTCAAGTGCGGGCGGTCTCTGAGACTCCCAGTTTACGAGATTGGTTGCGATTACCAGGGTGATAATTCGGGCCGCTTCGGCCTCCATCAGGACTCTGTCGGCGCTCTCGAACGGGTGGTAATGGCGGCTCCCGTTGGGATAGCGAATTTCCATACTCGAACCCTCTATCTGCTGCATCGATCTTCCGAACAGCGTCGAGAAGTTCCTCCATAAGTGGCCCACTATCTCTATTCCCTTCAAAGCGTCCACTTCGATCATATCCTCCCGAGTAACTATCATCCCTAGAACGATAGTCATCTTGACGAGAGAAACTGCCTTCGTATCTTGATGTATGATCGTTCCTAGATCGATGATCATCTTGATAAGAGTAGCCGCCTTCGCGATTGTCCTTTCTTATAGATACGGTTTTCTTGGGAGTTGGGACAACGCGAGGTTCCACTAGGATTCCTTCTTCACCGTTCCCTTAGCGGGTTGCGCCTCCTTGGTATTGGTTGGGACAGCAGCAGATATCGCTTCGAAGTCTAATACCATCCTTTCCTCTGCTGGTGTCGTCTCTTTCTTGAGGTTCGGGATAGCATCATATTCCGCTTCAGAGTCTGATGCCACCTTCGCTTCAGCCTTCTTCGTGCCAGATGAGCCAGCAGCAGATTCCAACCCGGAGTCTACCACCACCTTCCCCTCTTCCTGTTCGATATCACGGGTCAGCTTGAGGCTACCAGAAGCCGTCAACGTGAACAATGGTGTGCCAGGTGCGAAAAGAGCTAGGCGTGCTTCCTCCGCTTCCATGGCATCGTCTATGGCGCGAAATTTGTCTTCTATCATTAGCGGGCAGCCATTGGGATATGGTCGCCCCCCTACTATATGTTAGAACACTTAAGTATATATTAGTTGGTTGACTTACAGAACGTGAAGAAAGTCCCCGCCTCGGCATACCACTGTTGATAGTACCGCTGACGGGGATACTCCCTCTGCGCGATCTCGAGATATCGTTGATACTCGGCATCAAACTTCGCCGCAGTGATCGAATTCTCCGTCGTAGGGTCAGTTGCCTGACGGCGCAGCTCAGCGTGGTTATCATGGTACCACCAAACTGGTGGTTTCCATGGCAGTGGATGTGCCATCTTGATGTCTTCGCTGTGTTGTCGGTGTCGAAGGAAACAGATCGATATATTTTAAATTTGATATATCAATATAGGTGCGCTGAGCGCTTCGCTTGGGGATTGTGCTGTTCTCCCCGTTGATGAGGTTGTCGTTCCCAGTTCACCGCTTTCGAGAGCAACAAGGAGATTCGATTGATCACAACTTGAATCATCATCCGTCCACCGACTATTTACTTTATGAATTCAATTGGCATAGACTCCTGATAGTCTTGAATGAAAACCGACATGTACTTTGCCTACTAGGTCCAATCTTAAAGGAGAGATTCCACCTTTGCCATGGATGTCTTGTCTTGAATTACAGCATATACAGCCTTCAGATCAAAAAGTTTCCCTTTTTTCATACCAAACCCCAGCCGCCAACAAGCTGATGCATCTCCGCCAATGTTGAAAAGCTGCACGGCCAGGTTTGTCACTTGTTATGGGTATTTTTCTTAGTTTCTAAGTTGTATCACTTAATGGTCTCAACATTCAGCAAATATAATATCTAATCACACTTAGAACAGTAAACTAAAAGATTGATAACCTTGCGAGGATTTTGTTCTGAACAGCCGGGTAAAAGAGAGCTCAATTCACTGGTCTGCTTTGCGATGAAGCATTTCCATCTGTGACGAAGGTTTAGACATTCCCCGCTGAAAGTAAGTTACTTGCTTGCAGTTGACAAGATTCCTCTAGCTTGATTTCACGCAAACAGTACTCCACATCCAAGACAAAGTGTGCGGAATGAAAAAGCGTGCATAAGCAACTTTTTAGTGACTTTTAGTGCACACATGTGATTTCATTTCGCATACTTTTTCCCGGACGTAGAGCAGGATTCCACTACCTAGGTGAGCTACCGATTATTAGTCGGATTCTCCCCCACAATAATATATAAACTGAGAAGATCTACAAACGAAGGATTTAGATGTACCGTGAAGCCGCTGTTTATCTATCAAAACATGATACTAACGGTACCAGCACGGTGCGCACGGCGAATTCTTCCTAATTAAGTAAGAAACTCTATTCTTCTAAATTTAGGTCAAGATTGGGGAAGTTCCATTGTGTAATGCGGGTTCATACTTAACTATCTGGCTCCTCCGCTCCTACCATATGCAACTTTATTTCTCCACATTCTTTACGAGTAATGGCGTGGACATACCGCGTGGCGGAATGAATTGAATGGTTTTTCTACTTCTTAATTCAATGAAGAAGATATTTGCTCTTCAAAGCTAGTAATCGAAACTCAACTCCTGTAGTGTATGACGGGCTATTAGAATAATAATGCAAATCCTACACGTCGGAAGTTCCGGCTTGGCTAAAGCTATATGCCACTAGGGCTAGCCTTGGAGTATTAATACTTCTTTAATCTTTGATTGAAGATCATTAATTCTTGGGGCAAATTTGATCTAATACCCGATCCTTAGTAGAAAGGTACTCTAGGCAATCCTTCACCTTGCTTGTCTAGTATTTGATGACGCACGCTTGTCCAAAACACGCAAGGTATTCGAAGCTTCGTAGTATATTCCTCGAAAGTTTTGCGTAAGATGATATATATATCCCAAGCCTAATCAGGATCAACATTGCGAGTGGTGATCATCAACTTTGAAGCAATTATCAAATCCAAATCTTGTACTCGAGTATATATATAACAGACATTGCTTCCTTCTCTCATAATTCAACAATCAACCTCTCTACATCTATCCAACAAAATCCACTTTCACCAACTGCAACTTCAAACACCACCTCCACCTACAAAATGCAATTCACTCAATTCACCTCCGTCTTCCTCGCCCTCCTGTTCGCCAACACAGGCCTTGCTGTCAACCAGGCTTGCACCATCTCCACCGACTGCGAATCTGACGCACCATGCTGCGCTGCTAAGGGAACGTATGCGAACACCTGTATCAATCAGAATGTAAAGTAAACTGTTTGTTATGAAACGGATTGTAGCTAATGCCATGTAGGATGTTGTCAACACCGGTGGATGTCTCATCTAGACAAACGGCAGAAGGAAATATGCCGCGGCTTTGCTTAAGCGTATTCACTATTTTGGGGAGTTTGGCAAGAGTTAGAGGGTGAGACGTTGTAGGGCTAGGTTAGAAAGTTTAAAATACATACTGGAATAAGATGTCAAAAAAGCACATATTTACACCGCAAATGTTATGAGTGAATTTTCTTTTAATTTTGGCTCAGGGCTCTTGCTCAGCTTGCCTGTAATGTATAGCTTGTCATAGAAGCATAAGAGGTGTTCTCAAATGCGTGACCATGTTTGTTGAGTTTTTCTACTAGAGGAGACGGTAAATAATCTAAAATATGCGTTATGATCGAGAAATGCAATTGAACTGTGAAATCCAAGAACGTGGATAGATCTGGCATAAGTGGCTAGGTCTGATTTTCAAATTATCGCTTCCTAGTAAGTTTGATTTGTATATGCACAAGTACTTAGCAAGAGTGGGAGGTTTATCTCATAATTATAGTCACGTGATGTGGATTCATTGTAAAACATGCGAGGCGTTTTAAATGCAAGGAAATGGCTAAGTACTCATATTCAAATCAATATCTACAAAGACTACTAGAGTACTCAGAAGCGTTTACTGCGTATTCGTATGGCTGTTTCGATCTCTGACTACCTAGGTAGACTTGCTTCTAAGCGAACCTAATTGAACCCTGCTGACGAGTCTCAAAGCCTCTGTTTTAAAGGTGTGACGCGGGGAAATGCAGCAGAATCATACAACTTATCACCGAGGGTGATTCAGCAAGGAGAACTATACATCTCTGTTCGACATGGCCTGGATCGCGCGAGGACCAGACGGATACGTCCAGAACTCCCCAGAAGGCCAAACGCCCTCCGTTCCAGCGCTCGCCACCCACCGAGGCGAACTCTGGTGTCTCTGGAGTGATCCATTGGGAGACCTCTACTACGCAATTGGAGACAATAGCTCCTTCCAACCCCGTCTTCAATTTCCCGACCACGGTATCCCCGTCCTTGCCGAGCTCCTAGGAACGCTACACGCAATCATCATCATCCGGGACTCGAATGACTTGGCGCACTATGTATACGATGATCTGGATCGGCAATGGACAGTCCCTGCTCTGCTTGATAGCCGGGCCGGATTCTCTTCGCATACTACTCCAGCGCTGGTCGCTTTTCATAATAAGCTGGTTTTGGTATTTATTCAGGATACGAATTTGTACTATTCGATATGGTCTGTGAACCCTCAGGATGACACATCAGTCTGGTCACCGCCGCAGGAAGTAAGTGGCATTAATCAGGTTGGAGGGATCCCCGCACTATTTGTCTTAAAAGACGTTTTGCATGTCCTCTGCGCCTCGCATGACAGTACCAGGAAGATCTTGGGGTTTTCCTATTCCTCTACCGAGGATATCTGGAACTCTTGCGATGATGTGAGTGAAGGGAAAGCTGCATCTGGGGTCTCGGCTACATCCTATGGTGATAGTGCGTTTCTCGCTTTCCAAGAAGATGGACCAGACGATACTTCTCATCTGATATTCATCAGTGAGTTTAAGGATGGCCGATGGAGCTCGCAACAAGCAGTAGCGGGTCAAGCATCCGCTAGTCCCCCTCAGCTTTCCGTCCTGAATGGAAGGATTAATTGCATATTCAATGCCAACGACGAAAGTAAAGATATTAGGTGGTATTCAAGGTCGCTTCTTGACTATTCATTGAGTTCGTGGATGGGCGGCCTTGCGGACGGAACGCCTTTGAGTGCTTTGACAATTCCTGGTACACACGATAGCTGTGCGGAATCCAATATTCCATTTGTCAGAACTCAGTATTTGTCCATCACCAAGCAAATGGAGGCTGGGCTTCGCTTTCTGGATCTACGCTGCCGGGTTGACTCCGCTGGAGACCTCTACATGTACCATGGGGGCATTCCGATCAACTTACCGATGTATTTGTCATTTGATACAGTTATGAATGAGGTATTTGACTTCTTCGAGAGGAGCAAATCAGATCCTACCGAGACGGTCCTCGTCTCTATCAACAATGACGATACATCTGGGAAAGAACTGCCATCAGTCTTTTACAATGCTGTAAAAAGTTATATCGACAAGACGCCAAGGTATCAGAACGGCCAACCTCGATGGATTACCAAACGAACTACAACCTCCCTAGGAGAGGCTCGTGGAAAAGCCGTGCTACTCCGACGATATGCAGCTGATCCAGATATTGACCCATCGGAACTGATTGGCATAGACCTAAGTGGATGGCTCAATGACAACCCCGACTTTACACTCCAGACCGCAGACAACGTCACAGTGACCTTACAAGACAAGTGGAAATACTCCGAGATCATACCGCTTTTGGACCTCATCTCAAGCAAATTCAGCTTCGTCTCCAACATGCTGCAAAAAGCAGCAAGTGGTCATCCAGATCATTGGTTTCTGAATTTCATGAGCGCTGTAGGAGACCCGGCAGAGAAAGGGGAAATTGCAGAGTCTCACTGGATCGCGGTGGGGGCGCATAGCAAGATTATTGGAGACTTTGTGCAGGGCATGAATCGTACAGTCAGGCAGAAGTTTAAGTGGGATTTTAATGCTAGGTATGGGGTGATTGCTATGGATTATCCTGAGCTGCCTAAGGTTCGTCTCATTAAAAATTTCTCGTACTTTCGCCATATGTCTACGAGACTTGGCTCTAGTGCTGAAGATGCCTTTGGAATGCCTGTACTAATATGTATGTAGGATTCTGATTTGATTGCTTGGCTTATTGGGACGAATATGTAACGTATATAATCTTGATACCACATATTGCCATGATCCCTTCAGGGTCGTACAAATTAAAATAGTATCGGGCCCGCTCGGATATCTTTGGTGGCATCAGCCATCATCTCAGGATCGTTTAGAAGTTGCAAGGCAAGTTGAGCAATTGCTCGTCCAACTTTCTCCGTTTGGGTATAAGCAAAATCAGTCCCCGCAAGTTGTTTGAAGGGAGCCTCATGGTTGAAAGGGCACAAGCTCGACTCGAGGTCACAAATGTTAAAGTTCGCGTGGAGGGTTGCTTTCCTAAAGCTTTGAAGGCTATGGTCACCTTCTTGCACAAGAACATCAGGTAGTTGAGCCCAGGAAGCGTCGGTTGCTGCAGGAGCAAAATTTGAAATGGGCCAGTCCTGGGCTCCATATTGGGGCAGAGCGATCGTGTCTACAAATAGTGGGCCAAGGTAAGGATCGACCTCAAGAGCGGGATATATAACATCGACGGTGAAATTAGTGGTAGGAATAAAACCAAATACGAAACCCACTACCTCTTGAATGTCGCTACCGTACCGCGTTCGAACATCAACTGTAAAGTCGAGTTCTGATGACGTTGTGTTGTCAGGTAAATAGAACTCATAAGTAGCAGGGGAAGAGTTCAGTGCTTGAAATACATCGACAGAGAGGTCTAGAGCGCCTAGGTGGTTTGCTGACGCATGACCAGAGGTACCATTGAACATAATAGCAACCCCACCATTGATATCAGGGTCATCAAGGACTGTGAAGTTTGTCGAAATATATTTGGGGTTTGCGGCTTTGATGGCATTGACAGTGTCGTTAACAGTGGTAAGGCTCGGACCAATCACTCCAAGAGAGATATCTGCCTGAACAACATCGCCGACGAACATGCCGACATCCTCAACTAGCGAAGCGGTAGAGTTAATGGCAGGCAAGGTTCCAGTTAAGTTCTTCAGAGGAACGAGGATACTTTAGGTCTCCTTGACCGCCTCAAAATGAGTATTTTGAACGATCCGAACGACAATATTTTGTCGCGCTGACATGGGCTGGATGGCATTGGCATCCGTGGGGTGAGCCATTAGCCACACTTGACTTGCTTCGAAAACGCCTGCAAGGTAGAGGTCATGTTTTCCACAAGACTCTTCCTCATCCGGAGTTCCAACGACCACAAGGTGGCCAGGTGGCCACAACTTCTTCCTAGTTAATAAGAAGAATAACACGAGTACATAACAAAAGTTTAATCAGGCAATGTGGCTTGAAAATTCAGGCGGCCAAGGTCCAGATCGATTTTTGAAAAGGAAACGGTCGGTGTTTGGAAATCAGAAATACGTTTTCTCTAAATCATCTACGTTAAAGTGTAGTATATAACCGTAGATTAGTAAAAGGCTGGCACATACGACCATAGACTGAGGAGAATTGGGCATCCCGTCCGCTCTGCCATACACAAGCCTCAGATCGGCAGATTAGTAGTTGGGTGGGTGACCACCAGCGAATACCTGCTGTTGTATGTTTTTTGTTCTTTTTTTGCTCTTTTTTTCTAGTCGTTTTCGTTGGTGGGGTACTAGATCTATGGTTTCATAACAAAAGACATGAAATTCCCATTGATAAAAAGTCGAATGACTATATGGCAACAAAATCAGGCGTCAAGTTTTGTATGTTTTCGAAGCATTTCTAGGGTCATATAAAATTTTATACACCTTATACAAGTATCTTCGCAGAGCGCTTTCAATTTCACAGGAGACTCAGGGGCATAAGCGAGTTTCTCCCAACCGCCTGCCTAGATGACCCCTTTGCATCAATCATTTGCACACAGGTAGAGCTCTTTGAAATTTCTTTTCCTTGACTGCTCGCGTGACTGCTGATATTTCATTCTGTTATCATACTCCAAGATTCGTATTAAGAGACTTTAGTACTATGGAAATCGTTCTACTTGACCTAGAGCTGCGGTAAGGCAGAATTGGGAAGGGTAAAAGCAGGGAGTAAGGGAGCCAGACGATTTATGGGTGGATAGAACGTAAGTAAGAACAAAATTTTCAAGCCCATATCATGAAGTTCTTGGATTTTCAATGCTGCGAAGACATGAATTGGGCAAAGGAGTTTGGGTGATTGTTTACCGCCTTGATTACGTAATATATTATGATATCTAGTGGCTTATCGCTAATTTTATGGTCCTTTGAAAGATCAATCCTATCCTGACACGAAATTTGGCTTGATAATACAACTCTCAAGTCATATCTGGACTAAACTATCGAAGCTCTTGTCAGTCAAAGTTGTGTATCGTTTCAACTATACACGATGGGTACAGACGACAGTCCTTACAAAATTTCCGTCGGGATGCTTCCGTCAGGCTCATCGGTCGTGTTCAAAGAATCTGCATATTTCTTACAAAATGGACCAGATAGCTCTCTGCCTTCGCCTGCCATGGTCCGCACCAATCAATGCTTTGAGCACCAGGGAGAGTCTCTACCCGCTCGGTTCGAGGCTCTAAACCTTCTTGTCAAATATGGAAAAGAGATTACCATCGCGGAGGGGCAATATCTCTGGGCGATTCGTCGGCTATTACCTTCCCAAGTACCTATTCCTGAAGTGTATGGCTGGTGTGAAGAAGGGGGCGAAGTTTTTATTTATATGGAGCTAGTTAAGGGCGTTACGTTGGAAAACAGATGGGAGTCGCTTTTAAAACAAGAGAGGATAAAAGTTTGTGAGCAGCTTCGGGCCATATTATTAGAGCTGCGTAACTTGCAACAGGATCCGAAGAATCAGTTTCTTGGTAAGTTCTTTTCTTATTTAAAACGCCGTTAAAACACTAAACTGATTGCTTTGGAGGTCATATCAACCGCCAACCTCTCCTAGATATCGTATTCACGGATAACACAAAACCTCCCGCCGGCCCATTTGCCTTGGTTAAAGACTTCCATGACTGGCTCTCTTATCTGACCAAACAAGGGAAGGAAATCCACTGGCCAGACCCTTCACTTATTCCTGATCCGTTCCGGGACTTACTTCCAGACGACTCGCCAATTACCTTTACTCATGCTGATCTTCATCCAAGCAATATTATGGTGTCCACAGATGAGCCCTGTCGCATTATTGCTATCATTGATTGGCATCAATCGGGTTGGTATCCGGATTACTGGGAATACTGTAAAGCTGTATTTACAGCCGAGCCTGGCGGAGAATGGGGGACTGAGTATATACCACGATTTCTGGAGGTTCCCGATTGTTATGATGCTTGGGCCTTTTATCCCTGATATATCGGATACTGAAGGTAATAGAGATTATCATAAAGATAGGAGCTATTTCTTTTACGGGGACAGGGCCAATTGCGTCTCTACAGGATACTAGAGGGACCTTCTAAGAAGCCTCACGACAAGGTTAGCTTTGTGAGAGATAATATGTCAACAGCCCTCAGCATACAAGCAGTCTCCATCCGTCAGAATACGCGTTTCATTCAGTATGTCCTCCCTTATCCAGCAAGTTACTTCTAACACGCTTTCTAGGCTGACTTCGTATTATCTATCTCTACAATCTATGTCGAACGATTCTATCTCGCTTCCCAAATACACAATAATGCATATTTTGGCAACAGCGTTGGACAGTAGGCAAGGGGCAATTGAGCAGCCTCGAGGCGATGAGAAGAGGTGGCAAAGGTCAATGAAGGCTGATATCATATTGATGTCGAATATTTTGGAATAACAGAGGGATTCTGCATAAGCTCAAAGGATATGGACAACGAGGGCTGCGATGGAGAATCATGTCACAAAGTTGTTTAGGAAGCAGTGTGGAATTGAAAGTGCATATCATAATCAAAGCCATATTGCCTCAGCCCTTCGGCCCACTACGCATAACACCGGATTCAACCTCCACCACCTCCATCAACATTTGCTTCATAGACATAGTCTAACAACCCATCCCAAATGTCCTCTCCATCTTCAATCCTCTTCAGAAGTGCAATAGCATCGTCCCCAAGCTTCATTTTGGGTACTACACAGCACATCCACCAGTTCACAGCCGGTGAAGGCTCAGGGACATAAAACTCCATGTCCTGGAATTTACACCCTGCAGGTCCCTTGATCCAATAACACAACCTTTCATAGTTACCTGACTCTCGACACACGAGCGATTTCGCCACCAAACAAATTGTTTGATCATTGATAGTCAAAATCCAATCGGAATCGGGGTTGGAAATGAGACAGAATGCATCATGAATAACCAAATCATCCTTGAACTCTTTTGTGAGTTGTTCAATTAGTTCCTGCGACTCGCTGGTCCTAAAGAATGACTGCTGGAATCTCCCGAGGAAATCGCTGTGAGTTTGGATCTGTTCACTGAGGCCATGGTTGACCAGAGATTCCGTAATCCCACACAGATTCCAAATCTGGGGGAAACGATCTGTCAAAACCCTCGCAAGCTGAGAAATGGATATTGCTAAGAAGATATGAACAGAAGAGTTTACCAAAGCTGCTTTTGTGAACTTGAGGCAACAATGTGCCAGCAAAGTTATCACATAGTCATCTTGGCATGTATCCACTCTACATAGGAGGTCATCCACTAGATCAATCGTAATCTTCTCGGTAAAAGCTCCGCAGTCGATCACCACATAAAGCTGGCATGCAAGGAACAATGTGCCGCCTTCTGTCAGATTTCCTAGCCCTTCCGATTCGAAACGTGCGTGAATACGCCAGATGCGAAGTTTCTGCAGGGAGGCACCAACCATCTCGACCTTCTTGGGCGCGTGAAGGATGGTAGCAAGCTCGTCCCATACAGGACCAGGACCAGTGTTGGCATCATCTTTACAATCGATGAAGCACCTAGTAAAGATCCTTCGCAAGGACTTGATAGTCTCATCATTCCTGCCTACGGTGGCCTGGAGGATTTCCAAATCAGACTTTGACTTTTCGAGCTCCTGAACCTTCTCGGCATTTTGCTTAAGCTCCGCGACGTCTCTCTCGTGCTGAGTATCAAGCGCAGTAACCTTCTCGGCACTTTGCTTGAGCTCCGCGACGTCTCTCTTATGCTGAGTATCAAGCGCAGTGACCTTCGCGGTACTCTGCTCAAGTTTCTCTTGAATCCCTTTAATGTCTGTGCTGTGCTGACCTTGAAGGCGAGAACAATTCTCCAACCCATCAGAGACTTGCCTGGCCAAATTTTCTACTCGACTGCGGAGATTCTGGTTGACCTGCTCGAGTTTTTTGTATTCGCCCTGGGCAAATTCCAACTCCCGATTGAACAAGGCTTCTCGAACACCTGGAGAGATGTCACGAATGGACTTCAAGTCCTTTGATGCAGCAAGTATGATGGCAAGAGCTTGACTTACGACCTCCTGGGGTAGTGAATCAACCTCAGCCTCAAGGATTTGCTCGATTTCCACAGGGACGCCCGCGACGGCCGTATCTAGAGTAGAGAGCACTGGTTTGTAATCAGCTATACGTTCATCTCGTTCCGTGGCTTGCTTCAGGACTTTGCTGGTCTTCTTGCAAGCTGCCTGGACCTTTTCTACCTCTGCAAAGGCAAGTCTTTCTCTGCCGAATAGATTTTCTGACAAGTCGTGTATCTGGCTCCGAATTCCCCACAGCTCTGTGGCTTTGGCACTGTGCGTCTCGAGAACTCCGTCAATCGAATGATCTGCCTCTTGCAATGGCAAGATGGAGTCATTATTGTCTGCCATTTTGTAATCGTGGCAGTTGTAAGTGCGAGGTCGAGGAGGAGCACGCGTTGCGAGGAGACGCGCCTTGACTTTTTGGGATGGATGTTAAGCGAATCGCACCGAATATTGTCTCTGACGCTTTAGGAACTTCCTCCTATGATCGCTGGCAGTGTCTGTCACCGATTGATGATAATGTATTTCAGTTTCAGCATACTACATGACTCAATCAATGGAGTGGAGTGACATCTTGAACATCGGATTGTTAAAATGTATACATATTATGATGAACAGTATTGATGATTTCCCGCCTATGACAACACCAATACAACTTCGACTGCTATCATAGAGATCTCGTTGTATCATCGCGTGGGAAGTTGTGGACAGTACGAATGAAATGGCAGGATATTTAACCCAGCTAATCCCCACAACATTTTCATATGCGTCAATCATAGCCATCTTCGACGACTTTCTCACCTCCATC
This sequence comes from Lachnellula hyalina, assembly GCF_007821495.1. Taxonomy (NCBI): domain Eukaryota; kingdom Fungi; phylum Ascomycota; class Leotiomycetes; order Helotiales; family Lachnaceae; genus Lachnellula; species Lachnellula hyalina. Next base: position 42,602 of record NW_022157268.1, read on the forward strand.
TCGGGCTTTCCTTCTCCCCTATCGCGTCTGTATATGTCCTCCCTATACATCCACTAGCATACATATATCCAGCTCGTTGCTCGTTGCACGTTCTGCCTTTGCTCCTTCCGGGTGTAGGTAATCAGTTTCCTCCTGGTATCTCCAATCAGATTGACGACGTCTGCTTAAGAAGCATTGATTAGTGTGTAATTGGGCAGTGGCATTTCATACAATATCATACGCGTTTCAAGCCTTCAAGTGTTCCTCCCGTATGACCAGTGTGTAGTATGCGGCTTCGTCGACGAGGGCTTTTCGTCACAGCGTTCTCTCTTCAGCTTATACGAATGCTTATTGGAAGCATCGCCACGTTGCCAGCACCGCGCCTGGAAGCCTTTTGTGATGACTCCAAATGCCTTTGTCTGGGTCTTCAGATCTGCAGTTTCTCAATCTCGCTCGCTAGGATATCAATGGCGGTGGCAAGCTTCTGGGTGTCTGCTTTCGTGATGGAAGGGCGGCTTGTATTGTTGATAGAAATCGCGTGGTGAGAATTCAGGGGTTCTCGGCGAATGAGACATTATGCTGTCAGTACGATGCTCATAAATGGATGGGAAAACGCTTACGTTCACCCTGGGCAAGAAACTTGGGACCTATAGATTGATATCGAGGCATATTTGTTTGCAATTCATTTGAACGTGGAAGGAGTGTTTAGGGATTGCTTTCAAAAATGTTTCACTATATTGCAGATGGCAAAATCACGGTATAATATGCTTAAAAGTGTATCAGAGAATGAAAATTAAGTTGTATAAAGGTAAAATAAAGGTAAACGCTTGCTAGCAGGATACCACAATTCTTCAGCATCTCTCATCATCCCACCCCAGCGTATCCTCGCACAACCTCATATTGACTCCGACACCCCACCCATCCTTCAAACGAAAACCCTCGCTCATCACTCAACTGGCATAGGCTTCTTCTCAAGCCAAGCAGCAGTCGCAGCTTCGGACGCGATACACTCATCGTGGAATCGTTCCCTTACCATCCCCCTAGTCTGAATACAAATCTTCTTAGACGACATTCTCTGACGTTCAAAGTTAAAAGGGGTGGTGATCTGACCAGCCAGATGTAGGATATCGATGTGAATGGGAGCGTAGTCTTACCTGGGGAAATAACAGTTGCTAATGATTCCGTCGCATTTGATCTGACTGCTTTGACTCCAGCGGTTGCATGCCCAGACACTGCCGCGGAAACCGAAGCTGGCGGATTAGAAACCGAGTCAATATTCACCACACTTCTTGCCTGCCTGCTATCAGCATTTAGAGGTGCACTATCCTAGATAAATGCGTCGATCTGTTCCGAGCTAGCGGCTTATTCTTTGAACCCCGATTGTCTAGGCGTCTCTGGTTGATTTCGGTCTGCTTAAAGAGGTCATCATCATATTTGGGAGTATCTTGCCTTCTTCGACTACGCGTTGTTTGTTGAGACTAGCTCTCCCTTGTTCCAACTGGCGAGTCATGCTCATTATCGAGACTTTCTTGAGCTATCTGATTGCGCATCGTTTGCTTCTGTCGACGACATTGAAGAATCCAATCCTTCTTGATGCCGAGAGCAACTTGAGCGTGAGAAGGTTCTCCAGGTAAAGGTCTTCCTCCAGAATTACGGGTCGCCTTTGCTGTCGTGTCTATCGACTTAAGTGCCAGATTCTTATTCTCCTTCGCAGTCGCGTATGAATCCCAAGCGTCGCAAATAGCAGTGAGATCACCTACAATGAAACCATCTACACCAGGACCATAGCTGCCGCGGGGCTTCTTGATCGATGCCACGGCACGCTTAAGGAACTTCATGAACTTGAAATGCTTTGGTAGATCCTCCCCAAAACGGTCATGCAATGCATCCTCAACAGCTTTTGTGAATCTGGCTTTCTTGGTGCGCAGTCGGGTGTTGCTTATTGCCAGTTTGGAGATGAGAGACTCCATGAACAACTCTGTTCGGTTGGACAATCCATCACCTCGTGAGCATGATCGTTGCAGATTGGACAACTGTCAATGAAGCCCTCAAAATCTGGATTCCGCACACAGTTTATGACACCATGCTTGTTATCATCACAATGACCACATACCAGGTCATCCGATTTGATTTCGTTTTGGAAGATCCTCTTCCTCCTGTTCTTGGTGATGGCAGCAGCAGGCTCTCCCTTTTCAACTTGCACTGGCCCACGAGCCGGTGGGAGTCGAATCGACTCAGGTGTCCCGAAGCCCTGCACTGTAGGTATAGGATTGGGAAACGGGTGAAGGCTCGCTGCCGCGTCGGCTTGCTCACCCACTACCATCTCCGTATCATCAACTTCAGTCGAAGGTTGCGGTGTTGACAGTGCTACCGCGACGGCTTGCACGTCTCTATCCGTAGCCTCTTGTCGATAGCGATCGGGTGGAGATGCAGACATCGCCAGCGACGCGTCTTCATCTGGGATATCATCATATTTTATCCATAGATCTATCGTGGCTCTCCGGGAGAGGAAGTGACGCTGCCAACTCGGCTTGCATCTGCATCTTCGCCTCATACTCTCTCAGCTCCTCATTCTCATCATCGTATTCGATGGAATCACTCCCAAACTTCATCCTCCTCTCATCACTGTCTGTCAACTTGTGATCCAACTCCGCGTCCGTTGGGCTTTTGTGAGACATGGCTTCGTCGGTGAATCTGGAGAAGAAATTCAAATTCAAAGGTTCTGTGGGCTGTATTGTCAACAAGCTCGCTTAGCGATCTAGCGAATAGTCACGTGCTATATACACCCTTTTCCGCATTGCTTCTGGAGGGACACAATCATTTTTGCCTTGAAGGGGTTGACATAGCTTCAATTGGGACATACATGGTACCCATGGGCACAGGTTTGTATAGTTCCTCGGCCACTTTGTCGGCTCCCTGCAATGTTATCTCGGGAGTCCCTGAATCATGAACAGTATCAAACATAAGGTAGGAGTGCGTGGACTTTGGAGCTGACAAGACTGTCTATGATAATAATTTTATCTGCAAGTTTACTCCACTTTACAACACGGGTCTTTTCCCTATCCTAAAGTTCCATTGTACTGGGTAACGCTGAACCCCATTGCTCATAACACTAGTCTTCCCGGACTGATTCGGTCAGCGGAAGACAGAAGAAGGTCAGACATTGTTCGGTTTTTCCAAGGAACTGTTATGGAGAGCAATGGGCTCCACCCCATTAGGATTCGCCGATGTTGAAGCCAATATTGTTGGAGCACAGGTTCTTCGCAGATCGCTTGGAACAGTTTGTGTACCTGCCAAATTTCCTCTTCTTCATCCTCTCAGACCTCAGCTAAGTATTGTTTTACATAATTACATCTATTCACAGCAGTCACCAACGCAATGCTAGACCCATTTCGAGGCATGAGATTGTCGAGGAACTTGTTTTCTTTTTGCAACAAGAACTCCGAAGAACACACTACTACCACCCGATATGTTGTCCGCGAATAACTGCACAACCCCCTTTAAGAAACCCGTCAACCTCAAATGCGTCGCAACCAGTTTGAAGTATATCATCCGTTGGACTTACCAGGGCGATATTTGCATGCTTGTGAAAGGTTAGGCTGGACAGGAAGACAGGAACACTAAAGTGGCAGGATGGGTTAGAAGGAGAGCCCAGGATAGATGTGAGATCCTTAAGAGGCTGATTGATACTTTTGAGATAAGGGCCAAGGTTACATATTTACAACGTTGGAGTGGCTGCTTGAAAGGGATTTCTGGAGACGATGAAACCTTTGGACCAATATCGGGCCCGTAATCAAAATCCACTGAGAGAAGGCAGGCATAACCACCCTCTATCATAGTATTATCTCTCGCTTTAGACTAGAATCAGATACTATTTGCGTTCAGTTGTATTGATATCTCTCCTTGATTCATTAAACTTTTCCCCGTATTGCCTTCCAATCTTCGATGGTTGTCTTTAACAGCCAGTCTTGTCACATGACCCACCCCCCTTTCTTTGAAATTGCTTCCAAAAGTGGAGGGAAAGCTACGCTTAAAGGTTAGACAGCAAAACTTCGAGCAACATATCACTTTAAAATGCTTTGGGTCTTGCCATATAACCTGGGTGATAGTCTTGACGTTCATTGAATTTTCTAACGCTCACGCGTGTTTTCACTTGATGGGGTACCTGGGCTAATAGGTAATGTTGTTGTTGGGTTAGCCTACCTAGGTAGTAGCTAGCCATCATGTCATATTATCTTCATTGTTATTCTCTGATATCCACCCTCTAATGTGGTAAGGTCAGGAGAGATGCTGAAAGTGGACCTCTTCGCCTATTCTTCCCGCAAATTCGCATGTAAGAGGATACTGTAGACCTTGCGAGAACTTGTTTTTTACTTATTGTTTGGCAGATGTACACTCTAAAACTTTAGTATTATAAAGAGCTTGAAAGTCAGTAGGAAGCGTTTCTAGACAAATCACGAAATGGAAATGAATATGACCGCAAGTATTATTGTTTCCTAATATAAGCTCGGCATTACTATACAAACATCCTCCCACATGCACAAAAAGAAAGCATAATAGAACAACATTATCATGAATCATGAAAATCCCAAAGTTCGTACACTGAACCCCAAAATAGGCCTACAAACAAGCAGGCGAAGTGCCAAACCACCTCCACCCCCACTTCTACTTCCGTCTATGTGATTGTATACCATATTTATGCAAATCGAGAATAGACTAGAAGCGTTTTGGACAACTCCCGCAAAGGTAGTTTTACACGTGTATGCGCCGAGAAATGATGAGGGTGTTCAGGCACCTGGCCAGCGGTTGCGTAATCCACCTGCCCAGCGTCCATACAGAACATCCGCGAGTTGCTTCGTGTGCTCCATTCCCGGTATTGCCTGACCAGGAAGGTTGGCAAGTTTCTCCTTTGGATCTTCAGGCAACATGCTTGATTGCCGACGTCGGTGGCTCTTGAGATGAGGATTGTTCTGCGCAAGAACCAACTTCGCTCCAGATTTTTGAGGCGACGCTTGTGGAGTCCCATCTCGGCTTGTGGTTTTCGATGGGGATAAATGTGCTGCTAGCTTCGGGTCGTTCTGCACTTTCTCAAGTAAGAGTTTCATTAATTGATATTCCCCCTCGGGGTCAATTGCATCGAGAGCACTCCATGCATCAGCGAGTCGTGAAAGTGCATCTCGCTTTGCCTGATTGCCAGTCTGAGCATGCACTTCTTGAAATGAAGGATCTATGACCTTGTTGAATAAACGCCTGCCATAAATTGCGTCCTTCGTGACGGTTTCTGCCATAGGGGGTCGGTTTTCATCACGTGTGGTTCCAGGAACCGAAATATCGGAGTCAACTTGAGCCGCGGTAGAGTTGTCTGATACCCGACGGAAAACGCGAACCGTGGATGCGCTATTACCAAAGCTCATGTCTGGTTGAAGAGGCCGCCTCTGGCTACTCGGTTGGCGGGGTTTGGTCGGCGAAGCAAGGACGACTGAAGGCTGCCTGCGAACAGTGCCTCGTATTACTGTCGCAGGTGGGGGTGATGAATAATCCAAGGGGGCATCCTTGATGTCAAGTCTCTTCAGGGCTTCCTCGGCACCAGAAGCAAGACCTTGGCCGTTCGCATGAATGACTGATAACTTTCGCCGCTTTGTAGTATTCTTTCTAGCCGCCACTGTGGCTTTCTTGACCGTATCAAATACCCACTCATCTGGGTCATTCTTGGGGGACATTGTATGTCTGTGGATGTTAGCAGTAGACGTGGCCTTGGTGGGATTGAGAACTGACAATGTCTCCTCATAATATTTTGGGTGTGAAGGTCTCTCTCTTGCCCCATCCCATAACTGTCTTCTCTCGATCAGCTCTTGGAGAGCCTCGACCTTACCAGCAGATCGAATGAACTTGTGCCTCAAGAGCTCCTTAGCTGAAGGTCGTCTGTCGCAATCCTTAACTAAACATTGCGCAATGAAGTCCTTGAAATCTCTGCTATACTGGGAGCCTTCCAGCCTAGGCGCGGATTGTTTCGGAATCAGGAACAGGACCTTCATAGGATGTACGTCCGCGTGTGGAGGTCCCCCATTGATCAATTCCAAAGCGGTTATACCAAGAGACCAGATATCTGCCTTGTAATCATACCCCGCCTCTTGTATGACTTCTGGAGCCATCCAGTATGGAGTTCCAACAAAGGTATTTCGTTGCGATTTGATATTCGTGAGTTGTGTGGCAACACCAAAATCTGCCAGTTTGACCTTTCCGCTCGTCGATAACAATACATTTGCAGCCTTGACATCTCTGTGTATCTTTCCTTCCTGGTGCAAGTATTCTAAACCGAGGAGCAATTCCCGGCATATGATTGCGACGTGGGCTTCGTTAAGATTCCCGGGTTTCAGCTGCAGGATGTTAGTATATCTCCCGCTAGAGAATCCAAGCTGAACCTACCAAGTCCAAGCCGGACCCCCCACCCAAAAACTCCATCACAATCCATAGCTTATGGCCTCGGAGAAAACTGGCTTTGTACTGCGTAACGTACGGGCTGGTGCAGCTGCTGAGAATCGAGATCTCTGATTGAATATCCTGAATATCCTCGTCGGTAGACTCTAGATCGATCTGGTTCAAGTCAGCTTGTGTCAATTGGCGAGCCTGAAAGGTACTGACATGTTTGATCGCTACTATCTCTCCGGTTGTCTTGTCGATAGCTTTATAAACAGTCCCGAAGCTCCCACTCCCCAATCTGTAGACGTGAGTTAGTTCCAAACTTCCAGAAATGGCGAGGGGTCCAATTACTCATGGAGGACTGTGTATTGGCTTGCGCCAGCTTCAATTGACATATCTGCGTATGCTGGAGGGTGGAAAATTGGGTTGGGGTGGTGAAGAAAGGGAAGAGGAGCTGAGTTGATGGCTAAGTCAAGTACTTTGTTGTCTAAGTGACCGGGCCATGTAGTAAACAAAGTCCTGCCGATGCTTTAATCGCAAAGTGGTCCGTGCTAGGTTTCACGTAGACTTTGCGCGCGAAGATGTGTGGGAATTCAAAGTGAAGCTATCCAAAGGGGCAAGCATGGCAAAGATGCAGCTGTTAAGATGATGGAATAGAATGGGTATTTCTAAAGTTGGCAAGTTGAGGTGAAAGGTGCAGCACCTCAGACAAGAAGATCGAGGGAGGGCTCTGCTCTGCTGCAGGTACAGGGATAGCTGCTTATCCTGGAAAGCGGACCCGAGCCCGAGGTGCCTGTCGAGCCTGTCTAGCGCCTTGAAATAGGTGGAAGAACTGTTTTTCCAGGGCCGATAATGCTACCACGGTTGCTGGGCAACCACTGAAGCTCTGCGTTGTTTGGCAGTCGCGACTTCCTCATGCTTTACCTGTACTGTAGCGCCCGGCATCAGAGTACCAAGGCCAAGTACGCACTTTTTCTGCCTCTCTCTTCCGCAATCCACAACTCTCCATAATCCCAACGTTTGTGCACCATAACCTCCAGATCATGCCTTCCAATCCATATTGCTAAATTCGAACGCGTTGAATAGCGCGAATTACCAATATCAAATGTTCCCGCTATCCATCAAACTGCCCCTCATCCAAACATAGCTGGGAATACCTTCCTTCATACGCCAAGATGGCAAGCGCGGGCAGTCTACCTACACGATTTCCCTGGTTTGTCCCCTATCCCCCTCTTTTTACATCTAGAAACTCAATACTAACTTCTGGCCAAGCTGGACGAAAGCTATCTATAGCTTCAGTGGGGAAAACAAATCTGACCTTGGCTTCGTGGAAGGAGACCTTATTGAATGTTTAAACGCGGGTGATGGGAGTTGGTGGATGGGACGGCTACGGCGCGATAAGAGGATGATGGGGTTGTTCCCTTCGAATTTTGTGCAAGTCTTGGACGATAGCTTCCAGCCAGCAAGCAGAGCATCGAGCCCAATGCCAGACCGTTCCCCAAGTCCGAATCCGTTCAATCCTCAGCCACCTCAGAAGACAAAAACCAAGGCCTTTCGGAAACCCTTCACGGCATATGCTGCTCCTGATGCAGCAGCTCAAAGGCGAGCGCAGATCAAGAAGCAGGAGAGCATATCAGTAGTTCGGGCCCCGTCAACAAACCCTAGGAGTATTCATGATGGTATACCCCGGGTACCTTCACCTGAAATTCCTGGTTATGGATCTCGAGCGCCATCTCCAGCCCCGCAAATATACAGCCACACCAGTTACGGCTCGAGAGCCCCATCCCCAGCCCCACAATCATACCATAACAGCAGTTATGGTTCAAGAGCACCTTCTCCTGCTCCTGCGAGACAAAACAGTTATATGTCTCGAGCGCCTTCTCCTGCTCCTGCAAGACAAAACAGTTATATGTCTCGAGCGCCTTCTCCTGCTCCTCCTAGACACAACAGCTATATATCTCGAGCGCCTTCTCCTGCTCCTCCAGTACATAGCAGTTACGGTTCTCGGGCTCCTTCTCCCGCTCCTTCTTTCCAATATGTTGCCTATTCTAGGGAACCTACACCACCAGAAGCGGACTTTGATATTGGGTCATCACCCCCACCTCCCCCACCGCCGCATCGTACAATTCACACCCCACATCAATCCACGAGCTCCTATCATCGACCAGAAGAATATCACACTCCACGAGCAACGTCTCCCTGTCCGCCTTCCCCTGGAGGTACCGGACTAACTCCTTCCCCGCTTCGCTCCGCCATGGACGATGTAATGTCGTCACTTTATGATATGGGCGCTTCTCGGGAAACGGCAACACCTGACCAACCGCTAGACCCGTGGTCTCCTGAGGCTTTTGATCAGACTTACATAAAGGCGAAGAGAAACGATACCCAAAGACCAAATACGGCATTAGGACTTGGTGCCCAAAATGAGTACGACGATAATGTGCCACAACCATATATAGGTGGATCTCAGTCACGGAATGTAGCGGATCAACCACCACCCCAGTTGAGTAACTATGTCCGAAGGATGGAAGACAGGTTAAATAAAATGCACACCAGTAGTCCCCGGCCGCGAGATGGCTACGATAACCGTCCCGCCGTACCACCCAAAAATTTATATGACCGCCCAAAATCTATGGCAGGAAACTCTCAGTTAGAACCAAAACTGCGTCACCGAAAATCGGCTTACGAGGTTGGTCGATCAATACTGGGCAGAACACTCACAACGAAAACTAATTCAACGTCCTCCTCCTCAGGCGCCAGGAGCACTACAACAGATGTGAGCGCAAGTACCCAACTGACTGACAAGAGTATCATGAGTGGACCCTCCGCTAGTGGATTCTCGTCAACTAGTGCTGGCAGTTTGGCAAGGAGAAAGGAAGCTCTGCATGGTCGATCTCGGAGTGCATTTGGGTCGCGACGAGACGAGTTTTTAGGTGCGAGTGGCAGTCAAGTAGATTTCGGGAGCGCCTCGGGAGTCTCATACCACAGTAGTCATGCCTCAGGAGCGAGCAGACCTCAATCTCAATCGGGCTGGCATACGTCGACAAACGAGTCGGGAAGTATTCTTGGAGGCCTAGTCGCACCGAAGCCCAAGAAGAGTGGTTTTTTCAAGAAAATTATCGAATCAGCCAAGACCGGTGCTGCGAGTGCAAGAAGTAGTATAGCTGTCAGTGAAACGGCGAGGCCCGCGCTTCCTTCAAAGATGTCGAATGGGGTTACTTCTATAGCGGGTGGATTTGGGAACAGTCATAGTGGCCATGGTAGCAATGCAGCAAATGACATGGGTCTTGGAGGTGGAGGCATCGACTGGGTTCAAGTGCGACGCGATGTCAATCGATCAAACACGCTCAGCAGAATTGAACGGGTTGAGAGGAAGGAGAGATGTCAGATGATGGATCATCCAGCTATATCCCCAGTTGAAGAGCTCTTTGAGGGCTGTGAAGGAGACGAAGGTGCTGATGGCAACCCTGTGGTTGAACCTACAGATTTCCATGCCGTCAACCTCTCCCTCGTCGACAAAAATTCAAGATTCATCAATAGCCTCCCACCAATGACCAATCCTGTCAGCCTGGCTACTGGATTCGTCTGCCGACCTTACCGAAGCGATGTCCAACGATTAAGGGCAATTTTCACTTGGGTGAGTGAGAAGATTAACTGGGAGGATGGTCTCGAGAGTGACCCCGATTCCAGAAGAGTCATCCAAACGAAACGTGGTTGTGCAGAAGAAGTGGCTGTTCTCGTTCTGGAGATGTGTGCGGCTGTTGGGATTCATGCAGAAGTTGTCTGCGGATACCTCAAAACCCCCGGAGAAGTCCCCGAACTAGGGGTTATGCCTCGTCCGAATCATTTTTGGAATGCTGTCATTGTCGATGGCGAATGGAGAATGATGGATTGTTCACTTGCATCGCCTTCGAATCCCCGACGAGGACAGTATTCAAGTGCTGGGGGGCAATTAGCCGAAAGCTGGTGGTTCTTGACCCGGCCGACTGAAATATGCTGGACTCACATTCCGGAACAACATGAACAGCAGCATTTGTGCCCACCAATGGCATTCGAAGTGTTACTTGCCCTGCCATGTGCTTGTCCGCCCTATTTCAAGAATGCGCTTCACATGGCCGACTACGATACCAGCCTTGTTCGCATTGAGGACCTTGAACTCATCCATATCAAGTTCACCGTTCCTTCCGATATTGAATGTGTGGCAGAGGTCGAAGCACGAGCATTTGAACGCGATGCAGATGGTGACTTTTTCGAAAGTGGGGACGTCATCAAAAAGCGTGCCCTATCTCAAGCCGAGTGGATTGGAGGACAAAAGCGCTATACTGTGAAAGCTCTGCTGCCCAGTGATGAGGGACATGGAACGTTGAAGGTCTATGCTGGAAAGCGTGGCCTCATGCATTCCATCAAAGACATTCCTCATCCGCTTGCCTTTGCATTACCTATCATTCATACTGGGGATAATCCAGCTTATGAGTTCTTGACTCGGCATCCAACACCACATGCTCAACGCCACGATCTCTACGTTGCACAACCTCAATGCCAACGCCTTGCTTTGAATAACACTTTTGTCTTCGCAGTCCGACAGCATCCATCTTCACTTACGACATCGTCATCAAATCCTGGGGGGCTTCACCAATCCCATTCATGCGCCCCTCCTCGGCAATGTCAACAACAGAATCAGCGGCATCAGGGTCCAATCCCAGCACGTCTAGTGCGTATACGTCCAAGAAGCCTGCAAAATTGGCAATTCAGTCTCCTGGTGGCAAGGTCCTGAGATTGATGAGAAAGGAAGAGAAGGTCCAAAGCACAAGCCAAGGGCTGGAGAAAGGAGACGGTGGGACTTGGGAAACCATCATTAAAGTTGGAGAAAGGGGGGTTTGGCGAGGTCTAGTGCTGGCGGATAGAAGTGCTAGATGGTGCGTCTTTGCGGAATGGACATGTGTTTGAGATGGAGATGGTTGAAAGATAAAGTGCCTAACGGTACTCGGAGAAGGGGACATTTGTTCAAACAGGGGCGCAGGATAAAGGAGCGGATTACAATTTTCGGCGTTATCATCATCAACGGATTGTTGGACAGGGGAAGGCCGGCGGAACGAAAGTAAATGAAATGGTCTTGTATAAAATGCATTTGATTGGCGTTCTTGTAGCAGGGGACCTTGGTAGCATGTAGGAGTAATATGCAAGGCTATGATTTCTTGAATTGAAAAATATGTTGAGTTTCATCTAATACGGTTATATTTGTGAGCCAATTCAATAGAACTTCGCAAGCGCGGCGCATTTGTTCCATTTTCTATGCCTTGAGAGTGAGACAATTCCACCCCCAAGGCCCAAAAAGCATCAACATTCCAGCCCTCAATTAATGCATGTCTCAGTCGAGCCGTTATCGACGTGTCAATCATCGACCAATGGTATGCTTAGAATCAGGGCTAAAACTCGAACAACAGCGCTGTCCAAGGGATGAAGCCAGTCTTGCGCATTGAAATTTCTTACATTTTTAATATGCCGCTGCGGTAAACGCAAAATCTAATTGATGATTCGCACACTACGAAAAGGACCAGGTGACCATATACTACTTACACGCTACTTCTTTGGTTCTGCAATTGAGTTGTACTCGTGAGAAGGGGAGGGAGAGATGGACTGGAAACTCAAGCACGAGCGAAGGGATGAAGCCTTACTACCAAGCCACGAGTACAGCAACGACGACAGCGACTACGAGGAGCCAGCTGATGGGGAAGTAGAAGGACGGAACAGCTTTAAGGGTACGCTGTTTGTTATTCTATGCACCACGGCTACGCTGACTGGGCGGAGGATATTGAGGGATGGCTTTCGTAAGTTCCTGCTCCTCCTCCTTGTCTACCTGAACACGTGAACGGAGCTGACTTTTGAAAACTGTCTGTAGCTTATCGTAAGTTTTGATTCTATATTCGAGCTCGTTGTCTAATGAATGGCAGCGTTCTTTTTCGTGCTGCTCTTGCAAGTAACGGCATCTTGCTCGGTGGCTGTCGTTGTGTTATTCGTTAAGCTCAAGAGCTTTCCGAAGCCAGGACTTATAAATGAAGGAAGTGAGGAGCGAAAGTATACGGTGCTTCAGAAACTTGTGATTGGGATCAGGTTATTTGTGTCGGCGTCTATTTCGGCCGTCGCAGTGCTGTGTGGTGCGGGGGCGTTGATGCTGTTTGAGAATTTGGGGGTCTTCGCTATGCTGCCGGTAAGGCAATAATCCATCCTTCGAGGGTTGGTTACTGATTGGAGAATAGATCTTGACATATGTTAGTGATAGCTTAATTTTGCGGTTCCTGCATATCATCCGAGTGAGTAGGCGTGAGAAAACCGATATTTTTTGGGCGTCCTTTTGGAAAGTCATCCTGGTACCTTTCTGCATAGCTGTTGCGGTGCATGAGGACTATCGACTTGATGATGCAGCGCTACTTCTTGCACTCACCAGTCTTGGTCTTACTAGCATTGCCAGATCTATCTCAAAGATCGGCCCGCGATATGAGAAGGGTCAAGCTACTTGGGATACACCTTTGCACGTTGTTCTCCTGACTGGGATTCCCGCCTTAGCGATCACCGGGTATGCAACTGTGCAGTTTGAGGATATGGTTGCCGCTTCTCACATCATTGAGTCGTGGGCTTTCTGGAGGAGCTTGATGAATATTGGACCTGGTGCTCTCTTATATGTCGTCTTTGCCGGAACGATGAACTCGGCCTACCCATTTCTATCGCAAGACCATGCAGGCGGTGCTTTAGAGGATCCAAGTATTCAGGGGAAAGAGGCCGTCAGAAATACACTCCATACTGGATTCTGGATTACATTGGTTGGCGTTTGTGGAAACGAGCACAATCTCATCAACTGGTATCAAGCTATTGCTTTCACCATCCTTTACGTTGTCAGCGTTGGGCCACGACATATTGGCTATTATCCCCCAAGGTTTCTGAATCTCATCTTACGAATCTTTCGACGAAAGCCTCAACCAATTCATTCAGAGCCATGGCAATTCGCGGTAATTCTTCCAATTACCACTATTGTCTTTGCGGTCCTAATAAGCACCAATTCCATGTACTGGATTGACACAGCAGCATACAACCGCAACCTCAAAACCTGGCTCGGCCCAGACAAGCTCTCCGTCGACACAGTGTACAGCCCGCCTCAAACGCGCTCCTTGGACATAATCATCGCCCATTCTCCCGGCGATCCCGTCGAATCCATCACCGAGCTCATAGCAGCCTACACTTCCGTACGGGCCCTCTCATCCTTCGGTCCCCGCATCATAGTCTACACCAAAGACGCAGACCTATCCAATGCGACCCCTGAATCCATCCGCGGCTCCTTCAGGGGCGACGTCTCCATCCAATCCCTCCACAATTCCGGTGGCGTCTCCGCAACATTCATGCACCACATCCTCTTTGCCTGGGAATTCATCTCCCAGCAGACACTCTTCCTATCAACTTCCTCTGAATACCCTCTCCTTCACACAACAAAACGTCTCAACGCCTATTTCCAACCCGCCGGCTTCCCCTTACCGGACGCGCAACCCAAAACAGGATTCCTGCATCTAGGGGAGCAGGAAGAGTGCTGGTGCGGCGCGTGTAGCGATTCCACGGGCTGGGACGATACCTTCCATCTCGTGCCCTCCATGTGGGCTGCTGCTCGTCCCGGGGCGTCGACTTGCGAGAGTGTGCTGGTGACGCGCGGGAACGAGTTCGTCGCTTCTGCGGCGCGTGTGCGCGGGGTGAAGAGGGATCTGTGGCAGATGCTGTACGATGCCTTGACGAATGAGGATATGGGGCATGCGTGGTCGCATGCGAGTGATAAGTTGCCGAGGATGCTGGAGGGCGAGGGGAGGATGGGGAGGTGGTCTGAGGATGGCGTTTATAGTGTTCCGGATAGTGTTGAAGAGCCGGTGTTGGGACTTACTGTTGAGAGGCTGTGGGCCATTTTGCTGCAGTGTAGTGGGCCGGAGATTGCATGGAGGTGTCCGAGTTTGGGGAGGGGTTTGAGGAGGGGTGGGGGGAGGGATGATTGTGCGTGTATTGACTAGGTGTTTTGGACGTGTTTACTTTCGAAGGATGTATAACATCTAATTCTGTTGGTGTGAGCATGCATACGCATAATGTCATGGAGGAGTAATGTCAAAAAGATGAAATGCGTTACCATGTAGGTTTTCCAACTTGATATGTAGATGGGAAACCTCTTTTATTGTCTCTTCTTCTGTGGCAGATTGCTGACTCCCAATTTCCAGATTTTACTTCCATAACCACTAGTTCCTGTCATATCCTATTTAATAATGCCCACTCCAGGGACCCTGCCCGCTCGGTGCCCCAGCGCCATTGATATCTGCGGTAACAAAAACATGTAAGAGCCAACTAGCAGCCAATACAGCCGGCGTGTCCAATAACGGATCAGCCTGCTTCTCCCCCAACGCAGCTATCAAAAAGTTCCCGAGTGTCTTTGTATCCATGTGAATAGCCGTACCTTCCGGTCCCCATCGATACGGATAGCCAACCCAAGCGGGACTGATGACCTTCAGTTTCACAGAGAATCAGAATCAGCAAATTTTGGTATCTCAGACTCCTGTGACACTTCATAGGGTATCAAACACCCCCAATATACCAAAATAAAGAGATGAAATGCTTAGATAAGGTACATACCTCTTTCAGCCAAGGTGCGTTCACAAGCTGATAGTTCTGTGAGCAATCAAGTGATTTCCCCCCGTCTGCGGTGCTGTTCAGGCGGTTAAAGTCGAGACAAACGGGTGTACCCAGGATTCTACGGTGTTCAGTGTAGTTTGGGCCTGTAGAGGGAAAGTTGGCGTGGCCGTTGAGGGAGGAGTAGATAACAGGATGAGTGCCTGAGTTCAAAATCTTGCAGTCAGATTTTCGTGATATGGTAGATTATGGAAGCTAGTACGATATAATTCCACTCTCCGAGGTAGAAGTCGTTTTCTTGGAAGGTTGTGTACCTTGGATAAACTTGAATTCTTTCTCCACAGTCATTTTGTTGTAGAATATATTTTTCCCATGAGCAGATAGCATTATACCAATCATATCTTGCGTACGGTTGTCAATACGGATCGCAGCATATTCCCAATCCCCTGCATGTTCGCCCAAAGGCGAAAGGTCGATTGTGCCAGTGTGGGCTGGTTTGTTGAGAAGCAGGGAGGAGAAAAGGGCGGTTCCGTGACCGTTGTAGGCATTGAAGAACCAAAATTGAAGGTCTGTATAGGTCTGTCCTGAAACCCAAAAAGCATTCACATATGCCTTTGCCGCAGGGAAGTCTCCAGGTTTGACGGCTTCTTCTATATTGAGGTAGTAGCGTGTGCCCTCTTTGGGTACGTGAGGTAGTTGCGCTTGTGTGGGATGGACGATGTTATTGGAGGGGTTTTTGGAATCGATGAGCGTGCAATGAGAGAGGAACCATTCAACAGAGCAGAGGTTGTACGTCTCGTAGGGGTGAATTTGGAGGACTGGGCCATATTTTGAAATCGCCGATTCAAATAGCAGAGCGGGTGAGAGGCTGTGACATTTCGAGGGTGCCTTTATAGGGAAATTAGGGGAAAAGAGAATGTAGATATAATGATAGGGATAAAGAACTGCTTGTTTGTTATATCAGAGGCTGATTTTGTGTTATAAAAATACGTGGCGGGTACTGACTATACTTTGAAAACTTGAGCGGAAAGAGCGATGCTACCTACATGGATGCGATTGCCCTCAAAGGACACGCAAATAGCACAAGACATAACGTCCAGCTATTACTGTACGCTTGGGCTTTTGAAAAGCTAATGATGAGAGGAAGTAAGACATCAATAAAGAAGCATAGTTAGGTAGAGGCATGTGGCTGGCCTGCTTCTGCCAACTGGTGACACGGCTTCAGCTGCTGAGCCTTGGACGTTATACAACATTGTAATACGATCAAGGCCTATGGCTCTAAGTAAAGATGCCCCTTTGAACTACAGACAACGGAAAAAGAAGGATGGTGATTTCAGAGGGAGCACATGAGGGGTAGCTCAAGTTGAACCGGTACTTTGTCACAGGCTTCTGGTGATGATTGTGCGGACCATCTGCTTCTAGAGACAGATACTATCTGAGAGTGCGGATTAAAGATTCTCACCAACAGCTGCGTCGTGGTCGTGGTTGGAGTAAAGAAGAAAAGGGGCAATACAGTACTGTAGCGGGGTAGATTTATCCTGTGGGTCCACACATTCGATGAATCACCTTGCTTTAATACTGTACAATACAAATTCGCTGAAACTCATCCACTATCAATAACGATATAGAACATGTCGAATTATGGAATAGAAGGCGTAGTTCCGGATTCAGCTGGATTGAAGTCTCTAGCAACAGGGATTGTCCTCCACCCACCTCTCCTGAAATGCGCAGGTCGCGGGCCACCCCTCATCCTTATCACCGCATCCAGTCTATCTCTCCAACCCACGTCTGATGTCCCTGAACCACCACAAAAATGGGCCGAGGAGGGTTTCACTGTGGTCAAGATCCAGAACAGTGTATGTAGAGAGGTGAATGATGCCCAGAGAGCCTTCTCGGTAGCGGAGAGTGCGTTTGAGGAGTGCACAGCTTGCGAGGGAAGCAAGATTGGAGTTCTTGGTAGGCAAATAAATGCATCTACTCAGATTTGGTATTAAGAATGCATTCTAACTCTTCTGATTCACAGTCTATGGTTATACCGTCTGGGAAACAGTAAAGGAAGTAGTAGCCTCGAAACCGAACATTGTAGCGGCGGTTGTATATGCAGATGCTTCGACACCAACGTCTGAAACGATTACAATTCCAATCCTCTATCATGTAGCAGGAAAGGCCGAGAAGTTACAAAAGTCAAACGGAAGCACTATACACGAATACCCCAAGACCACATCTCCTTATTTCGCATCCCCGGGCCATGATTTATTCCACTATTCCTCGGAATCCGTGTCGCATACGAGAAACTTGACGTTTCTAAAAAAGCATATGGGTGGTCCGTATTTTGACCTAGAGGACATTTGGGACCAGCATACCTATTTCGAGTTTGCGGAACGTTCGGTAGAGAAGACCATGGGGACAATGGTCGAAGAGCCATATGTCAACCACATACCTACGGCAGGTATTCCTTTAGCATGCTACTCTTGAGCACCAGCTGATGCTAGGTAGATGACAGGAGGCATCGGACGGGGGCATCTCTCACACTTCTACCGGCACCATTTCATCTTCAATAATCCCGATGATACGGAATTGGAGCTTGTGAGCAGAACAGTGGGCATTGATCGGGTTATCGACGAGTTCGTCTTTTCTTTTACACATACCAAAGAGATCGACTGGCTGTAAGTGGACCTCTCTACACCTCCTCGCCCAGTACTGTATGCGAACCAACTGTTGCTTACTCTGTAGATTACCTGGGGTCCCACCTACTGGAAAAGCAGTGAGAGTCCCATTCACATCAGTGGTAAACATCCGAGGTGATAGACTCTACCACGAGCATATTGCGTGGGACCAGGCTTCAGTATTAGTCCAGCTAGGTCTGATGCCCGAGTACTTGCCCTATCCGTATCCGTTATCCGATGGCACGATACCTGGTAAGGGCAAAAGGTTTGAATATAAAGTGCCAGCTGCTGGTGCGGATACCGCGAAGAAGATACTGGATAGGAATAGTGTTCCCTCGAACGAAATGTTTGGACATAAGATTCGGGAGGTGGATATATGATTACTTTGGTGGATACGAAGTCTAGAGAGTATGAAGTGTACGTATCTACCTCAAGAATGAGGTCTTTAGAAGCACGTAACGGGGGATTTTGGCACTCCATGTATATAGCGAGTGAAACTTGATCTGAGGGGGCTGTCGGCGATGCTCTTTAGGTAGCAGTCTTGCATTTCAACGCAAGATTGCAAGCATGAAAAGAAGCTTAAACAATTTTTCATTCGATTTGTATAGACTGTCCAACTTCCAACGCCGCAATTCTATCTAGAGGCCAGCATATACGTATGTGTATACAACGCGCCCAAATTCTATAATAACGTAGCGGTTTCTCACCCAACCCAGCGCCTAGCACTTCTGAACATTCTAACCCAAGGTCCATACTCACCCCACTCCTCCGCTTGTTCCTTCGGCACATAACTGCCTACATCAACCATAATGCTGCGCTCGGGGTGCGGCATGAGCGCCAAGACCCTCCCGTCCAGGTTCCTAACCGCTGCAATGCCCTCCGGACTACCGTTAGGATTCGCGGGGTACTTGGTCGTGACATGGCCTCGAGTATCCGTGTAACGGATGGGGATGAGGCCATGTTCATTCAGAGACTCCAGGTCGGACTGCTTCTTGAAGCTAGCGCGTCCCTCACCATGCGAGACGGCAACCGGGAGTGAAGAGCCATTCATGCCATGCAAGAACACAGACGGCGTCCTGGTATTATCCTGGATCTTGACCATGCTGACCCGAGCTTCGAACTGCTCGCTCTGATTCTCGAGGAACAGAGGCCAGTTCGAGGTCCCGGGAATTAGTTCGGCGAGTCGGGTTAGCAATTGACAGCCGTTGCAGACGCCAAGGGCGAAGGTGTCTTTGCGGTCGAAGAATCTCTGGAATTCGGCGCGGAGAGCTGAGTGCATGAGGATGGACTTCGCCCAGCCTTGACCAGCGCCCAAGACGTCACCGTATGAGAAGCCACCGCAACAGGCGATTCCGACAAAATCGTCCAAATTGCGGCCGTCGATTAGCTCGCTCATGTGGAGATCTATGGCGTCGAACCCGGCGACCTTGAAAGCAAAAGCCATCTCGGCATGTCCTACAGTTTTTTGGGTCAGCGTCGCTCAGTGAGGAAGGATGTGGACTCAACATCTTGAAAAAGGAATGGGGACACTACCATTGACGCCTTGCTCTCTAAGAATGGCAACACGGGGCGTTTTCGCAAAAGCGCTTGATAAACTTGAAAATGCGCTTGTTATGCTTGTCGTGAAGGGGAGTATGTTTTCTTTGGGGTCGAAAGTCAAGCGGTAGTGTAAGCCAGGGTCGCGATCATCGCGAAGTGTTTCGAACTCAGAGTCTGCGCATGATACGTTGTCTCTGAGACGTTGCATTTGGTAGGAGGTGCTGGACCAATACTGTTGTAACTCAGTGCGGTCAATAGATAGAACTGATTTCTGCCCATAACGGAGGGAGAGTTTTTGTTTTGAGGCTGCAGGAACACGGCCGATTGTTCGGATCATTCTTGGGGGAGGCCCGCATGTGGCAAAGCATCTCCTGAAGTTTGTCTCGTCCGACTTGCGGACTTGGAAAATGGCGCCTAATTCCTCATTGAACATCGATTCCAGGACGTGGGGCAGCGAGGCGCTTGTAGTAAATCCATCAATCATAAGCTCCGCGCCGCATCTGCCAGCAAACATCATCTCTGCAATTGTAGTAATTAGGCCACCATCAGATATATCGTGGTACGCCAACACAATGCCCGACTCGTGCAATTGAGTCAAAGCGTCGAAATAGTCAACAATCATCTCTGAGTCTCTGACATCTGGAGCCTCGTCTCCCAGCTGGCCAAATGCTTGCGCAAGCGCAGATCCACCCATGGCTTTGTGACCTTGAGCAAGATCCACGTATATGAGAAAGGTCTCACCAACATCCTCGAGTCTCCGAAGTGCTGGCGTCCATGTTTCTCGGACATCGGCCACCGGTGCGAATGCCGAAACGACTACGGTCATAGGCGCTATGACCGCTTTCGCTTCTCCTGTCTCTTGGTCTTTCCATGAAGCCTTCATCGACGTGGAATCTTTTCCGACAGGAATACTAATACCGAGCTCAGGGCACAATTCCATACCAATAGCATGTACTGCTTCGTACAAAGCGGCACCCTCGCCTGTCCAACAAATCAGTATAGTAATTTTCCGGGTTTCTCTGGGGGAAAGAGCAAGCTCTGGGCGAATGCCAACTCGTATTGTAAGAATAATTTCACTTACCAGGGTGATTCACTGCTGCCATCCAGTTCGCTGATAATGCAACTCGCCTTAGTACCCCCTTTTTCAGCTCACTACCAAGAAGATGTGCCGCCCCCAAGTTCATCAAACTTTCTGCAACGGCCATCCTCGCTGAAGCACTGGGTGAGATGAGCGCCAACGTTGGCTTTTCTCCCATTGCCATCGCCTCTCCAGTCTTGAGTTTATCCATATTCAGCGACGTAGCCGTGACAGCCACGTCTGCAACTGGTGTCTGCCACGGACCTACCATCTGGTCTCGAACTGTTAATCCTCCAACTGTGCGATCTCCAATAGTAATAAGGAATGACTTCGACCCGACAGCTGGCATTGTGAAAACTCGTTCGATGGCTTTTCGGATCAAATCTTGTTCTGGGAATTGAGGATATGCCTCGGATAAAGTCTTCGAGGCATCGAAAAAGGTGAGTTTGTTTTTCCGGGACTTGACTATTCGCTCCAGCGTCCGTCCTTTTGGGAAGAGTGTCGTCATAGGCAGGTCGATTGGCCGAGGGTATTCCTTAGAGTCTCGATCGGTTACTATGAGTCTGGAAACACCATCTTGATCTTTAGCAAGTACTTTGCCAACGTCTGAGAAGCCACATCGTTCTCTCCCTAATATGAGTGTTAGAATTCGCTTGACTATGATGTCGATGGCATTGGAGAAGATACTTACTTGCGATGCTCACAAATCTATTCATGCCGTCCGGGTTCACAATCATCACGTATCTCTCCTGAGCCTCGCAACACCAAATTTGCAAAGGACTCATGCTACTATCAGCACTCTCGATTTGTCTGAGCTCAAATTGTCCACCGTAGCCAGCATCTTTCACAAGCTCTGGGAGCGCGTTCGATAACCCCCCAGCCCCAACATCATGGATGAATGCAATGGGATTGTTCTCCCCCAACGCTACACAAGCATCAATAACCATTTGTGCCCGACGTTCCATTTCTGGATTGCCACGCTGCACACTGTTGAAATCGAGCTCCACTGAGCTATCTCCAGAAGCGCTGCTTGAAGCGGCTCCACCGCCAAGGCCAATCAGCATTGCTGGACCGCCGAGGACAATGACATGAGCTCCTTCTCTGACGTCTTTCCCGCTTTTCAAAGCATGCTGTGGTCTGACAGTGCCAACACCACCCGCAATCTGCATGATAAATTAGCCTCATAATATTTTACAACAATAGCTTTATACTCCTCCCACACATCAGCATATTCAACTCACCATAATAGGCTTATGATAACCACGAATCTCACGACCATCCTCTCCGGCATCCACATCAGCCAGGAAAGTTCGGAAAACACCGCATAAAGAAGGTCGGCCGAATTCGTTGTTGAACCGGGCAGAACCAATTGGAGCTTCAAGCATAATATCCAGACTACTAGCGTAATGTGCTGGTTTTCCAACATCCTGCTCCCAAGGCCGCTCATAATCGGGAATCAGGAGATCTGAGACCCAGAATCCGCAAAGACCAGCCTTGGGGTGGGAACCTCTGCCTACGGCACCTTCGTCTCGAATTTCGCCTCCTGATCCTGTGGCAGCTCCAGGAAATGGGCTGTACGACGAATTAGAAACCTTTCCTCGCATCCTTTTGGGTAGCAGAAAACCAAGTTCTCGGAAGTGCCAAGAACTCGCTTTCTAGAGGCAGATTTGACTTACGAGATTGCAGTTGGGTGATTATGTGTTTCTACTTTCGCAAGGAAATGAACACGTTCTTTCGTCATCATCCACCGGCCGGTTGAGTAGTCGGGTGCCCAGAAGGTGGCAATTTCCCCTGCGAGGACTGCAGCATTGTCGCTATATGCCGAGACTGTGAATTCAGAGTTCTTGGAATGCGTATTCCGAATCATCCCAAATAAACTCTTCTCCATACCCATACCGTCGATACTCCAATTGGCGTTGAATTGCTTATGCCGGCAATGCTCGGAGTTCACTTGAGCGAACATGAATAGTTCGATGTCGTAGGGTGGTCTCTCAAGCCGTGTGTAAGCTTCCACAAGGTACTCCATCTAAGAAGAGTTAGTTTACTTCGCATGCATTGCAGGATCAGTGAGACGCATGACTAACCTCGGGTTGATCTAAAGCAAGTCCACGGTCCTTGTTGTACAGCTTCAGCACCTCGAGAGGGCTTGATCCTTCAGCCCATATGTCAACGACTTCTAACGGGAAAGGCTTGCCCTCTGCAAACATATGCTGTAAATCTGGTTCCGTGGTGCTGAAATTTTCAGTCATTCGGTCATGCCTACAAGATGCTTAGTTAGTACTCTGCATCCAAATTCATGGTCTTCGACGTATGCCAGCATTCTGACGTTCGGTAACATAGATTTCTAGTAAAGTGCGAGCAACTTACAGAACATCTTTAAATGGGACATCCTTGCTATCAAAATGTTCCGCGAAGTTCACCAAGACGGCACGTCCTCGCTCAATACGGTGGACTTGGTTCTTGAGGCCGCAGACTTGGGCAATCATGGTTGCCTTTGAGCTCCATGGGGAGATGTTTCTTGGTGTGACATAGTAGATTTGAGAGAGACTTCCAGGCTTGCCGGCCAGAATAGCAGATGCATCCTAGAAATGGGTTTAGCTCTACTTTTAGGTTTTGAGGATATTACGCTATGCTTCGCATTTGAAGTCGATGCAAGTGGAGCGTTAAGTCCATGTTGGGATGGGAAGGGCAACATATTGTATGCTTACGGAATCTGAGGCTCCTGGAAGAAGCTGGTTAAGTTTTGCTTCTGCCTCCTTGATAAAGGTTAGCATTGTTTGATACCAATTGATCTATAAAATGCATAAAAGAGGCAAACTAAGAAGGTCTAACGAATCCGGGAAGCTGGTCGTAGGGCTGCATGACTAGCCTGTATGCCATATGGAAGAGATGACATGTCGAATAATAGAGAAAGCTATGAGCAGCCATGACTTTTCACTAGTGTCTTGAAATGGCTCGTTATTGTATCATTTCAGATTCCATACAGATAAAAGTACAGTAAACCCGAACACAACAAAAATAGCAACAACTCACTGTAACAAAGGCTCCGTCTGCGGACCTCAAATGCGTGTAGTGCAAATACACGCCACGAATGTCGGTGACCTTGACACCCAGCTTGTTGATCCTCTCGCTCAGCTTCTTTGCCTCGGAGGGCGTGAAACACGAATCGCCAGGCGTTGTAAGATGGTCCATAGCTACTGGTATCATGGGATAGTCATGGGTAGAGAGTATAGAGTCACAATGGCGGGGTCATTTGAAGATTTTCAAAAATCTGTCTAGGTATGTATGCGGGTGCGGGATGATGCGGGACACGGATTATCTGTTTTTGCGAGATCCGAGATGAAGCTTGGCGTGCCCCACTCACTGCCTCTGCCCTACCCTGCCGAGCCTGCCTGCCCTGCCCTGCTGCTAGCAGACTGAATTTAAAAATGTTGGCTTCTTTATTTCAGACGCGCCTTTAATCTTCACTCTTCACCACCCCCTTTTGAATTTACTATAATCCATACAATCTATTCTTGTACAAACGACATGTCTTCATAAATGGGACATTTATACACACGAAATCATTCCAGGTCCAAATCTTCCACGCCTTCCCGCTTCCCTTCATCATGGGCATCGTGTCCTTCATAACGGGCATCGTCGCTCCACTATTTATCATAATTTCTCCCATCACTTCCTATGCCGACCAGACGTATGCAATACATCGGGCGAAGTCCAGCGCGGGCTTCTCGCTGGACATCCCATTGATTATGCTGGTTGCATCGATATTAAGGTAGAAATTACATCCGCAGACAAGAACCCGGACAAGAACTGCGCTGACAAGATATTCCTCAGAGTATTTTATTACCCAGGGGCGAAATTCGACACCTCTCTTCTCATACAGTCCTTCATCATGATTGCCATTCAACTAGTATTACTGAAGGTTGCGCTGGACCACCGACCAGGGCCGTCGTCAAAAGGGGGAGACGCAGCTACACCATTTGCTGGTAGCAGGGAAGGGGAACTCGGAGTCTCAAGGCCCTACAATTTCTGGCAATGGCGGTCGCCGAAACCGTATGATTCTCTTCTACATTTTATTAAATACGGGCACTGATAAAACATTAATCAGATATTGGCAATTCCTCCTCTACCTCTTCATCTCCCTTATAGCTTGCGAACTCGTCCTCTCCCCAATGCCGTCCCTCTACGCCTTCTACTCCGCCGCAATCGGCTACATCGGACTATCCGTGGAAGCTACGCTCCCTCTTCCACAAATCATCTCCAACTACAAGTCGCGCTCCTGCAAGGGTTTCCGGATCAGCGTGCTGGTGAGCTGGTTGGCGGGTGACTTTATGAAGATGTTCTGGTTCTTTACGGCGACCAGTGAGATCCCCTGGGCTTTCAAGCTGTGTGGTATCTTCCAGATGTGCTGTGATTCGTTTCTGGGCGTGCAGTACTGGGTATATGGGGATGGGGATTCTTCCACGATCAAAGAACATGGGCATGGCATCAATAGGGCGAGAACGCCGATGGGGGAAAAGGATGTGCGATTAGGTGATTAGGATAGATTTGTTTTAATAATAGACTTGATATATCGATTTGGATTAGGGTGTTGGGTTTGCAATGTCGGGAGACTCGATATGATTGGACTGGCGTGTGTAAAGGAATCGCCGATCTTGCTGCTCAAGCTGATTGCTTTTGGCTTTGTGCAGCATTGATGTTTGCTATCAGAGTCGTCAAGTCGTTATGGCTACAAGTCGTTATGGCTATAGGTACAGCCATGCAGGGCCTACGTCGGCGAACAGATCCGCTCTCATTAACAGCGGACTTGTGTAAAGGGAATAAGAAGGAGACTATGGGTGTCAAAGAGCAGGTTTCTCGCGCCCACCAGCTTGTCAAATTAAAATATTTGTCTATAATAGAATTCCTAAAAGCTGGTTCCCATAAACATTATCTGAATTGAGGTTATCTCCTGAGACCTGGCAATGCTTTAGCTCAGACATCCCTTGTCTTTATGGTTTCACGTAGAGGATGTAAATGCGCATCTCCATCTTAGTCCACCCGAGCGAGAAAAAGGAACGAACCTCGAAGACTACGATCAAGAAATTTCATAGGCTGGCAGAAACGGATAAAGGAAGCTGCGCAGACGATGAGTTGGGGTATGAGCTGGGGTTCGCTTACGACTCGGGGTTTTGTGAGCTTTTGTGAACGACCAGCTATTCACACCACGAACTCCAAAGAGCAGAACGCCTCAACGATAATGAAAATGGACTCGGAAAATGTCAAGAATGATCTCGCTGGCATAAGATGCAACTAGAAACTGACCAGGTTCTTCTCCGTAAAGAATTGATCAAAGAGTTGCAGAATCAAGCAAAATTCGTACCCCTGCAACCTGTTGGCTATTCACTGCAAAGGACAGCCTTCAGCAGACGGCAAGGAAAAAGTAACTTGGCAGAATGGCTTATCCTCAAGGACGGGCTCAATTGTCGCTTGCCACCGCTCTTTCCTTTCCCTAATATTTAAGTCCTCCATTTTCCCAACCTCTCTCGCTCTTTTTCCTTCCTCTTTCCCACCTTCATCTTCACCATCCACCACAACGCATCGAATTTTCCACATAACCACAATTCAACACTTTGCAAACAGCTTCCCAAGTAAGCCTTCTTGGTAGATTCAAGTTTACCTCTTCGGTATTCTCATTTCTTGACCTTACAGCTGACTTGGCCCATTCTTCCAGACCTTGCCGTCACAATTGAGCGTCTCCAAAGCTCAATCCTTTCAACCCCAAGCAAGGTAAGCTACTCGAGCTTCAACAATTACATCTATGAACCTTCTACCACCATCGATTGCTGTTTGAACCTCATCTGCTGTGACTCCCGTATCTCAAGTCGAGATATTCCCATTCACTTCTCTCACCTTCACATCGATCTACCTACTTTCCGATCTGTCCTTGCCACCCATCACAGATTGAATTCTACACATTGCATGTTTTCCTCGCACCTTCCTTTCTCCCAGCTCTGTCATCTATCGGCCCCACTTTCCACCTCCACCTCCAACTCTTCCTTCCACTCCCTTTTAGATCAATCATCTTCCACCATTCATTCAACCACAACATACAATAACAGATACATATGTCTTCATTCATCAAGAGTCTCTCCCACACACCTTGTAGTTTTAAAGCAATTGCTCCTTTCAAGGTCTTCAAGCTTCTTGTCCATCCGATCTCAAGGTTGTTTCATTGCACGACCTTTAACTTCTCTTCTCCGCATCAAATCCTTTCATCTTTCATCAGGCCTCTTCAAGATATTTACTCCTGCTAACCTGAATCTTTCATACAGTCATTCGTCCGCATCAACCGAAAAGATGCCTAACTGGAAAACCTACGAATCCTCGGTCCGCCTCCTCTCAGCCATAGTAGCCGCTCATCCCGGATTGAAGCTCAACTATGACGGTTAGTCCCCAAATTTCATCCTTCATCTGCTTGCAACTTTTCTTCGGTCAAACATCTGCTGCTATCGTCTCCCGTCTAAACATCTCCGATGCGTTCGTCCTGATGATCACTCCAATTAGAAGTTTCTCGATTCTATGGTGGGGGTACCAAGTACAAGGCCGTCTGGGATCGAATGACCCTGATCACCAAGACTGCCAAGCTTCTCAAAGCTGCTGTGGATAATGGCCAGGATCCCATCAACGTTGAAGTTGCTGGTATTCGTTCCTCAACCAAGGCTCAAGGTAGCGACTAGCACTTTTCTCTTGCTCCTCTGCACCTGTCTTGCCTTGTTTTGCATCTTCTGTTATTGATTTGCTATAGACATCTCGGCCAGGTATGGGGGTGATTGTACCAACTCGGCTATTGAGAACAGAATGCGCAGAGTCAAGACCGACGCTAAGAGGATCAATAATGCACTTACCCAAGGCATTGATCCCATCACACTGATAATTGAAGGCCACCAAGGCGAAGTCGCTGCCAGAGGAAAAGGTCGTGGTCAAGCAGTTTTCATTACATTCTTTCAGCACCAACATATTGCACACAAATCCCCCACGCGCTTGCCGTTGCATATCAGAGACATCCATGCCATCCTCCAGGTTGGTGGAGACCCTGGAGAAGTCATCCTGAGAGATCTTGACTTTGTCCTTCGTACTACAAATTTGCCTTTATTTCCGATAATTGGCTTTTTGCGAGGTGCAGCACTTGAAGTCATATTAATGTCTCGAGTAGAAATAGCACGATGGTTTGGTTCAGATGCTTCACCTAAAGCTGTATCAAACGTCGTCGGTCAGGTCATTCGGCCATACATCCAGAAGGTTGCTAGTGTTATCAAATCTGGTGGCGACCCAAAAGATGTCCCTTGTTCAGAGTTCACTTGGGTGAAACCCCGCAAGGGTACCAATGGTCTGGCAACTTGATTATCTTTACATCGTTCAGCACTGCCCATTTTCCTTCTGTCTCAGATATCGGCGCTTTCCGGGAACATCATTCTGGTCATATTGATGTTCTTTTAGAGATTTCGCGATCCTACGGCGCCGATGCAAACATAAAGTCCATATAGAATGTATTTACACGTTTTGTCAGACCGGACGTGAAGCTCCTTACCGATACCGTTAATGCTGGTGGAAATCCACAGAACATTGACTTTAAGGAGTTTTCTTTCGGTGGTTAGAATACTCTTTCTTGTATCATCTATGCACTGCACGTTTTCATTCCGAGTTCTGCTTTCGATTTGAAACTGGTGTTAACTTGCATAGAGATTTTGCTGTGTTATGGCAGCCATGCTACCAAGTCTGGACTCCAAACTCACTTTCAGCGCGATATAAGTCCTAATGTAAAGGCCATTTTGGACGCTCGCAAGAAGGGTGATGATGCAAAAGACATTGTCCTCATCGAGAATGTTCGACAAGGCAAACCTGGCAAGGGTTAGGGATCTGCTATTTACTGTTCTGCACCGCACGTTTTCCTTCTGTCGGTATCTGTTTGCCGCTGCCGAATATGGCAGCCAAGTATTGACTCCTCCTATAGAGATTTCTCAATACTTTGGTAATACTAGTACAAAGAATGGCATTTCCTATTACTTTCAACGCAACATCGTTCCCAATGCCAAGGCTTTCCTAGAAGCCCGTAAGCAGGGTGAAGACACCACGAATGTCATCATGGTTGAGAATGTTCGAGACGGAAAACCTGGCAAGGGTTAGAGCTCTGTCGTACAGTCATCTTCACAGCACGTTTTCTTTCTTTCTTGGCTTCGATTTGCCGACTTCAGTACACAGGATTTTGATTAATTAGTCCTGTAGAGATTACGAAATGCTACGACAGCGGCATGAAATCCCACACACTCTATGCCCATGTCTGGGGCAAGGTCAAACCCATGACTAAAGCCATCTCCGAAGCACGCGAACGGGGCGATAATCCCATGGATATTTCCTTGACCGCTGGACTTCAAGAAGGGGGGCCTGAAAAGGGTTAGATCTTGTGTTTCAAAGTCTTGAGCGCTTCAACTACAAGTTTTCCTTGATTCGACTTGGGTGGTTTTTTTCTTCATTCCGAAACATGTGTTGATCTCGGTTGCAGCAATTGCCAAGCACTTTGGTAGCGACACAACAGCTGGCGCTCTCACAGTCATGTTTCATCGCCGAATCAAGCCGGGCGTCCAGCTTCTCCGCGAATGCGTTGTGGCTGGCGATGACCCAAAGGCTCTCGATGTTACTAGTATATATGGCAATATGGGTTAGACGCTTCAGCTCAGGCTTCCCTCACAGCACAATCATTGCCTTCTTGCGAGTTTGCGTCCCATTTAGGCGCGTATTGACTTTTTACTAGAGCTTTCAAAGTGCTTTGGTTCGGATGCAACAGCCGGAGCCATCAGATTCCAAATGTCTACAGTTCTTCGGCCCAATGCTGCTTTGATTCAAAAGGCACGAGCGGCAGGAGAAGACTGCAAGAACCTCGGAATTGGTGGAGACAAGCGTCCTACTGCTGTGTCTGAGGGAGGCAATAGTCAGACCATTATTTCTTCAGTCTTGTTTCGCACCGCGTACACAATCTCATCTTCTTCGGTCATCTTATTAATACTGTTGCAGAGATGGCTCGTGTGTTCGGCTCGGATTGCACACCGCATGGGCTCAGATTTCAGTTCAATGACCGTATCAAGCCAGTGACAACCCGTCAACTTGATATGCTAGCTCAGGGAGATGATCCAAAAGACATTGATCTGACCGATTGCAAGTCCGCCAAGGCTAGCAAGGCTGGCAAGGGTCAGACCATTTTGATTTCCACATTCTTTTTGCACAGCACATTTCACAGCTTTCATCTGGATGTCTAACAATTGACCTCCTAGACATTGCGAGCCTCATGGGCAGTGATACGTCAGTCAGCGCACTCAAATCTGAAATATGCGAGCGGGTCAAAGCTATTGGCAAGCATCAGAGTCATATGAAGGCTACGGGCCAAGATCCTGCCAAGATCGAAATTTCCGCTTTCAATGATAGAAAGGGTCGTCAGGGTCAGATGCTTTGACTTTGATCTTTTATTCAGAGCACTTTTCCCTTGCACGTTTTGCATGATACACATTTTTGTTTTGGGCTCAGATATTAATCATTCCTGGCAGATATCAGCACATACTTTGGTACCGATAGCACCGGTGGTGGCATTGGATTCCAGTTCCGAGCCATCAAGGCGGATGCAAAGCGCCAGCGCGATTGTATCGAGGCCGGCGGTGATCCCCGAGACCTCAACATTGGTGGCAAGGGTGAATAAGCAGAACTTCCGGCATTTCTCTTAGCACATTTCATTATATGCACAGTTCTGGTGGTTGAATATTAACGCGTCCTGCAGAAATGGCCCGGCTCCTCGATGATGGATCAACTAAGAGTGCTCTTGAGCACCGCTTTCGTCCTATCAAGCGAGAGGCAGCTGACATGCTAGCTGGTACATTTGCAGCCGTCAACTCTGATTTCAGCATCCACTCCATGCCTCGTCTCCAGAATTTCATTGTTTCTTTTTATCAAATCTCCTTTTGTTTTCCCCCATCCATTCACAAATCCACTACGCTTTGAAGAGGACATTAGCTAACTTCTTTTATAGTCATTGCTCGTGAATACGGTGATGGCGTCACAGGTAAGGCTGTATCCGGTTATTTTGAGCGCGTGAAGAAAGAACCGCACTGGAATCGTAACAAGTCAGTTGCTGATATAAGCATAGAAGGTACTCCGAAGACGCCAAAGACGGCAACCCCTCGCAAGCGAGCTCCCAAGGCCAAGAAGGGTGCTTCCCAAGACGATGGTGATGACTCAGAGCCGCAAGAGTTCGACACCCCGTCCAAGAAGAAGGCTACCCTGAACAAGGTCAAAGGAGGTCGTGTTACCAAGACTGGTCGTGCGAAGGCTTTGAGTTATGCCGGCCAAGATATGGATGAGGACGAGGAGGAGGAAGAGGACGGGGGACGCATGGTTAAGATGGAGGATGCCCCTGTTTCTTCCAACGGTGATGGCTTTGAGGATGGCAACGGTTATGAGGACCATGGTCACCAGAACGGATATGCGGTCATTGGCGCTGATGAACATGACGAGCAAGATAACTTCTACAATGCTGCCGAAGATTACGGCGAGGCCTGAACGATCAAAGCCTTGCAATGA
This sequence comes from Lachnellula hyalina, assembly GCF_007821495.1. NCBI lineage: Eukaryota > Fungi > Ascomycota > Leotiomycetes > Helotiales > Lachnaceae > Lachnellula > Lachnellula hyalina. Next base: position 73,538 of record NW_022157268.1, read on the forward strand.
GTGTATGAGATATGGTGTTCTTCAACACACCTATCACACACCTCAACGCACGCTCGACTCTTCATTCTGCCTGACTTAGCATCGGCCCAGCATTATCAATGTTTCCTCCGCCTTCAACAACCCCCTTTCCCATCAACATTACAGCACAGTACAGTACAGCACAGCGAAAAACCCCAAAATTTCACCACACATTGTACAACAACCCCTTCTTTCAATAAAAGCACGATTTCCTTGGATCTTCGACTCGGCGTTAATGGCTTTCCTTACGACTTTTTACGATACCACGTCCATCAGCACGAGGACCACCATCACCACCATTTCGGATTGCATCTAAGGCTCGGTGAGGAGTCTTTGATTTGCATCTCTGGTTTAGATTGGAGGAACTAGGTTGCTGGATGGATCGATCAATGAATGGATAGAGAATGAAGAATGGAGAATGAGATAGTACATCAGGTGGCATAAGTGTCTAGACAGATAGATCACTTGAATCAGACGTCTTTCCTTGAATTTGAGAACTTGTAATGTGATGTGATGTAATTTGAAGCTATAGGATGAATGGCTCTGGAAAGTCTGCTGAGATTCTAAGCAAGTAATAGTACCTAACAGCGCCTCGAACATAGTTTTTTAAAATACCCACAGGTCCTTCGGGGTTTTAGGGGCCTAACTGCTGAGGTATTTGAACACAGGCAGATTATAAGTTGTAGATTAACAAGGACAGGGAGTCAGTGGTAGTAAAATGCCATTTCTTATGCCGTTATGCTATTCCAATCTATATACTTTCAAATCACCCCTCTCGAGGAAAACTGCGCAAAAGATCCCATTCGCCATTTCCCCATCCGTAACCGAAGCCGTTTTGTGACCCGGAACCCAATCGTCTCCCAAACTCCTACCACCGTCCATTCGCCCGTTCTACATACAGGCCATGAGTGACCCATGCACTAGAGTCTTGATCAATTAAGCAATAACTCCCACAGCCCATCCTTCTCCACAAATCCATGATGAATGACATTAACCAGCCAAACATCCCCCATACACCCCTCCACCACAGCCCGGCTCTCTTCCCTTCCCCGCCCATAAACCCGTCCCCACTCCGCCCAGATGCCAAACGCCTCCTCGGCCCACGCCCGGAAACTGACCTCTTCGATAATGGTCGGCGTCACGATCTCCTTGCCCGGAAACGCACCCCACGTAACCGCGTTCGCGCCTCCATTGCCACTGCTCTTGAATTCTCCCTTGGCGTTGCTGGCGTAGTAGCTGACCTCTTCAGAATCTTCTAGTTTCTGGAGCAGCGAGGGGAAGGATGATGAGGGGATGAAGAGCTCTACGAAGGCTTTTTGGAAACAGAAGCCATTTTTAGGACCCCAGCCGAACACGGCATGCGAAGAACGCACGCCGTTGACGGCTGGTTGGGAGGCGACGGTCCACCAACCCTTTTGGTTCAGCGCGAGGAGCTGGGTTTTGATGGTTGAGGTTTCCTCGTTGAGCCCTTCTTCGCTCCAGGGGATGGCGGGGATGGAGCCCTCGATGTGTTTGATAAAGAGCGCGGTGATGTCGGAGATGGAGGTTGGGTAGCCCCAGAGCTTCACGGCTTGGTTGGTGGACATGTGCAGCGAGACGCCATAGCCGTCTATCTCTCCGTAGGCGGGGGAGCGCGCGTCGCCCCAGCGGCCGTTGGGGTAGTCGTCCCAGGTTGCTTCGCGGCCGAGCGTTCCTTCGCCTTCGGAGATA
>NW_022157269.1:0-74947 GCF_007821495.1 Lachnellula hyalina
ACCCAACCCAACCCCACTTCACTTCATCACTTCATCACTTCACCTCTACCGAAAATATCACATTCCATTCCATCCCATTACATTCGAATCAAATCAACATCATATCATTCATCTACCTACCTAACTACCTACCGACTACCTAGCAGTTTCATATATGCCACCTGCTACCTACCCCCTATTTTGCACAACCCATCCTCCACTCACACCCACCCCCAACCCCACAACCACAATCTTAAACACCATAGAAAATAAGTAGGTAAAGGGGTATCTACATAAATAACATTACTCATTCATGTAGACAATCCTTAAGTTTCAATAACCCTATCCCAGACGCCATCCAATGCAAGGAAGTAACCCACCCAAAAAGAAGAGAAGAAGAAATTATACGTTCGGAAAAAATAAGAACATACTAAGCTAAGCGAGTGTATGTAAAAGTGTCGTGCTGTGCTATGCCTCGTGTTTATGTCGTTTCGCTTCTCCGCCATCACTACTCCCATCCATATCCGGCGTCTTCCTCTTTCCCTGTCCCGCTCTTTCACCCGAATCCTCTCTTAAAAAGCTAGGACCTGTCCCCACTACTGGTGTAGCGAAGTTTAAAGGACTGGGTAGCGTATTGTTATCACTTCCTCTAAAGTTCCATTCTGGGTAGAAAGAGCTCGGACTGGGTAAGAACTCGTTGGTCATAAAACGGCTCGGGAGCGCCGAGACGGGAGTATCAATCATGTTGCTGGTATTGGAAGTGGCTTGTGAAGGCTGGCTTTGACTGGGATGATGGGGGCGAGCAAATGGATTTGGTGGGCCGGATGCGCCTGCTGAAAGAAGAGCGGAAGCAGATGGTGAAGGTGGTGGTAAGACCACGCCAGAAGAATGAGATTCTCCGCCTAGGCCGTTGCGGTGTGGATTATTTCCTGCTACATTGGTTGAAGAGCGTGGACTCGAGTTGGAATCGGCAGTAGCACTTCCGCCGTCTGAATCTCCCTCTGGTATTTGGACTTTCAGCACTGGACGCTTACCACCTCCAAGCGATGCTGAATTTGTTCTCGATGGAGGAGCAAACTCGGTGTTGGAAGAATGGGAAGCGCGGTTTTTATGCGTATTGGCACGGACAGGCTGTTTGGGCGGGGGAGAATTATTCGACTTGAGACGAGAAACAGCTCCCACATCCACAGACTGTGACCGATTTGAAGTAGGTGCTTCACCCTGTGTAGGTTCCACATTCGACGTTGAAGATGCCCAATGTTGAGAAAGAATAGACCGTGATTCGTCAATAGGCGTGAAAATGCTCCGAGATTTAACAGACATGCGTTTCGGCTCAAGCATCTGTTGAACAGGAGCTTGTTGATGTTGCTCGGGTTCCTGCTGTTGTGGTGGCGGAGGTTGATGTATTTGAGGCGGAGATTGCTGCTGTGGGACCTGTTGTGGTTGAGGTAACGGTGGTGACGGCTCTGGACGCGAAGATGGTCTTTCTTGTGGGAAGTTTGGTGGCATCGAAGCACGGCGCTGTTCTTCCGCGTACATCTGTTGTACCTGCTGTGGATGGGGGTGCTGTTGCTGTTGCGGAGGTCCATAATTGGGATATTGCGGTGGAGGGCCTTGCTGTGGAACACCTTGTGGGCCATGCATCGGGGGTCCCTGCATATGCTGCGGGAGGCCGTGATGCGCGTGATGTGGAGGTCCATTGTTCGGGTTGTAGATGGCTGGATTTGGCATGTAGGCATAGCCGTTAGGAGGCTGCGACTGAACATGCTGTTGAGGGACCAGAGAACTTTGTCTGCGAGGGGCGTTTCGTGAAGAGGGACGGGATCCAGGATGCGGTTGAGGAGTATGCTGGCGTTGTTGGGGGTGATGCGGGAACGCGCCATTTGGGATTGGGGGCGAGGATGAAGGAGTTGCTTGTCTCATATGTTGTGGTGGTTGGAATACAGGCTGTTGGAATTGAGGGGGCATCATTTGAGGCTCGACGGATCCGTGGTGGGAAGGAATAGATCCATCATCGTCGTCATCATCGTCCATATCCCTTCCACCCTTTCCATTGAAATCAGCTGGACCCTTGTGTTCGTTGGCGCCTCCATACTATAGAAATGTTAGCTGAGGCATATTTGATTGCGTGCGCAAACATACGTAATTGTATCTGGTGAGAATTTCGCCAATGTCACTACTCGAGTACTCGTATAGTTTCTTGTTGTTACCAAAGATTATGACTGCGACATCGACGGAGCAGAGGACGGAAAGCTCATGCGCCTTTTTGAAAAGACCGCCTTTGCGCTTGAGAAATGTGCTATTGATAACAGTCGATTAGCCGTTGTCCAGATGCGCGCGATTTGCTGAACTTGGATAGGAAAAAACATACACTGAACGATTTCGGTCATCTTTGATGGCCTTGATTTCAATCTTTCGTCTGCCCATCGCGGCGACGCGCCGAGCTTGCGGAAGATAAGAGGGTTCTATGAATTGATCCAGCTCCTCGGAATTTGCGGCGAAGCCGGAATGGTGAGTATTAGAGGATGGTTTGGGAAACAGATTGACGTTGTTTCTGGTTGAAGGATCAATGCTGCTGACGCGCAAAGGCAATGACACACATCAAGTGGCCGGTAGGTGGAAAGGGAAAAGAATTAGAAGAAAGCGACGTGTAGTGGTGGCGATATTGATCCCAAGTGATGAGATGCAATACAGCGAGTACAGAAAAAAAAGGGGGTCGTTGTCGATGTTGATGGCGATGCCGATGGTGGTTGTAGTGGTACTGATTGCGGCTGAGATGATCGGTACGTGCTGAGAAGGAGAAGGAGATTGTTGCGACCGAGGTCTTTCTAGGCAGACAGACAGACAGACAACTTGAAGTGAAAGGAACTGGACAGGACCGATGAAAGGTAAGGAAGTAGTGTTACAAGGTGGGAATGACCAAATTAGAATTGGCGACTTGAAAACTGGGGTTCGGGGACGGGAGTAGATATAGATGATGGCGATGGATGATGGATGGTGGTGGATGGATGGATGGATGGACGGAGGGTTGTTTGTTTGTGTACTGATGTTGCGATGCGGTCGGTACCTGAGTGAGTGATAAGTGTAATGTACGTGCAAGGCAAGGCTGGTACAGTACAGTACAGTACTTCGTACAGTACAACTCTTTGATGGTGCAGGTTTGATAAACTGATAGAGGATGCTGGCGATGCTAAATATAGAGAAGCTGTGGTCGGTGTTGGGCTTTCGAGGGGGAGGGGAGGGGTGTGAGAAGAGTGGCCGGAGAGAAAACAACGGTGGGAGATTGGTGGAGATCCGAGTGAAAGAGGAAAGGTGCGAGTGAGACGAGAGAGAGAAAGGTGGAGTGCCAGGAGGAAGGGAGGATGGTGATAGGACCGACGGATAGGCGAGGCGGGGCCGACGACTCGATGGGTACAAGGCTTGTTCCCTCGAATGCATGGCATCCCTGTGCCACAATATCAGGGTCAGTCTATTCTCCAACGAGGCGAGAGGAGGCTTGACGGTGCACAGCTTAAACCAAAAGGGGCAGCCATCTGGAAAGATATTGAGATGCGGGGCCATGAGGAGAGGGATGGTGATTGGTGGGAAGGGCCGGTAGAGGGAGGAAAGCAAGCAGAAGAGCATTTAGGCGTTTGTAGCTACAGTGCAGTACAGTACAGTAGTAAGTATTACAAGAAAGATAAGATGAAAATAAAGATAAAAATAAAGATAAAAATACCCATACAGTACTCCATACAGTACCAACTAAACAAACATCTATCGTACCCTATCTATTTCTTCAAGCATTACACAGTAACACAGCAATGAATCAGCATCAGCATCAGCATCATATCATTACTGCAACGGTATCAGCCTCCTACTTAGCACGCCAACATCCCTGACTGATATTCCTCACTCGCCACGCGCAACCGTTCGCGTGGCCATACCGTACGGAGTATAAGCGCTCGAGTCGATCAAGGGGGGTGAGTCTCTCTCCCAACTGGCCCAACAAGCCCTACGCGACCCTTCCTCACAGCAGGGGGGGATCTTTTTATCAGCACAGCACAATGGCTGCAGACGTGGTAGAGAATGTCCCATAAATAGCCCACATCTGGGTCTATTTGGCAACAATGCAAGGGAGGGAGGCTATCCAAAGTATACTAATTACCCCGAATCTGGTGTAAGACTTCCCCAGAAACAAACCGTCAAGCCTTCTCCTGTACCGTGCCTGTCGGGACATGTATCTCATGTGCCTGGGAAGGGACAATTCTATTCCTGCTAACACACCTCGATGATTTATGCAGGTACAATGCAGGACATCAATAGCCTCAATAGGCCTATCCTGGAGTCGTTTGTTAAACTGGTATGTATACCTTCTCGCTTGGAGAAATCGTCGAGACTTTGATTTGGAATAAATGCAGTTCTAAATTTATGTTATGAGCTGCGTGCTTACGGAATACAGCAAACAAATACCAGAGTTAGAAAACCAAGCTATTTACAGGATACCATATGGTCGTGAAGCAAGAAATCTATACTCTAGTACCCTCCAACCCAGCAAAGCACAAGCAAATCTCCAGCGGCCATTCTTCAGATGCCGACATGCCAGGTCAGGTCGGCTCGGGTCAGCAATCGCGTAATCCGTCAGCAAAACGCAATCGATTGCAGGGAATATACAGTACCGATCTACAGCACCTACCTGCCCTGCTGCCCAAGGAAGGGACCTCACAATACCCACACAAATCAAATCAAAGTTTTCAAGAACTCTCACTAGAATCTAGATACGACGTAAATAAAAGGTTCAAGAACTCTCACAAGAACCTGGAAACGTTATCCGTACTACCAGTAGATTAATCAACACCATGTAAACTTTGTGTCCACTCCACTGTCCTCTTCTCTCTCAACGGACCTTCTTCTACGTTCTCTCACCGCACACCACGCTACGCCAGGCCACGCCCCGCCCCGCCCCGCACCGCACCGCACCGTTATCGCGACGGAAATTTATACTCAGTACAGCAACCTTTAAAATTATCTACCGAGTATCCCATCCACCAAGCATCTTTAAACTTCTTTCTTCAAAACCTTTCCATACTTACCATTTCCAATCCACATCGCATCGCATCCACATCATTAATTATCCCCTCCCTCCCTCCCTCCATCCATCAATCCAACAAACAATCCCATCCCATCACTCACTTACTCACTCACTCACGCCGCGCTCATATGCACTCCCCCCCCCCCTGCCCCAGCACCCCTGCATCCCACACGCACGCTACTGCACCTCACCCACACTACATCGCATTCCACCACCCCATTCTAAAAATAGACTTAAAAATAGACATTTCACTCATCCATTCATTCATCCCATTCATTTGCACGCACGGTACAGTACACCACCAGACTAGCTAGCCCAGCCTAGCCCCACCAACACAAGTACCGATCGATGCCTCAATACGCCGCCGTACGTACACGATGCTCGGCTAGACCAAGGGAAGAAGAAGAGGGGAGGAAGAAGCAAGAAGGTAAGGTAAGATAAGATAAGATGGATCGTATATTACAGTACAGTACCTGGTTGAAGCGAGATACTAACTAGGATTAAGGTAGTCCTTCCCCTCACGCTCAAGGAGAGTAAGGAAGAGTGAGTATGCCACCACCACTATTTCGGATTATATCTCAAGTATCAAATCAAGGCTAGAAACACAAACCCCAGTCACTCACTCACTCACTCACTCACTCACCATCATAATCATAATCATAATCACCATCACAATCTTAATCACACAACTCGAAATTAATAATATTCGCATTCTTCCCAACTACCGACCCAGCAAATTTGCTTCCAAGATTAATCCCCCGTATCAGTTACAGAATACGCCAATGCTGAGCCGCAACACTTGCATGCCCAATCAACAATTTCATGCCATGCCATGCCATGCCATGTCACACCATTCCAACGCCTGAAAATGCCCGCCCACACGGCTGATTGCGTGCGTATTATGTACAAGTAGGGTGAAGTGAGTTTGCCTTGATTCGGAAGACCAAGGTTCCATGTTCGGGGTAGTGGGGAAATCGGGAATTCGATATCTCCACCGTGTTCTTTCGATTTCGTCGTGCTGTATCGCCAAAGGGAGGATCGTATCTCGTGAGGTTCGAGGCGAGGAAGAAGGGATGGGGCATCGTGTATGTATGTGTACGGATGAAACTTCCGACAAGTAGCTTCAACCAAACGAAGGCGCAGCAGCAGCACCAAAGGCCCCAAACCCAGCCGGACCTTTGTCTTCAGCTTTCATCTGTCCATTCAACATAGGACAAAGCCTGAAAGAATGTAGAGATTAGCATATTGCATTGTATTAAGAGTAGGGAGTGGTAAGAAGACTAATGCCAGCTGCTGCTCCTCCCTTTGCAAGCAAGCTTTCCTTTCAATGTCTCGCTTGAGCATGAGTCCACTAAGTCACGGCCACAGGAGTCGAAAGAATTTAAGCATAGTTGGGGCAGTACTTTTTGTTGGTCTTGATGTGTCCGGCCATTCCACAGTTCGCACATTTTCTTGTCGTCCCTTGGGGCTTCTCGACTGATTTCGCAGGGGTAGAGGCAGGTGAGCCGGTGTCGGATGGCTTGTCGTTTGAGATGATGCCCTTTTGCTTCTCACGGGCATGGCGACGTTCCTTGTTACGCTCTAGACGGGCAAGTTCATCCTTGATTCTACTTGAAGTTAGCATATAAGAAAGAATGAAAAAAGGGTTCATACCTCTTAGCCTCCAGTCGATCCCATTCGGCATTCCCAGTAGGCTTTGCATCGTATACGTTGGTACTCTGGTTATCCAGTGCATGACGGCGCTTCTGGTATTCACGCGCTACACGAGGATCTTTGATGATATGAGTGATTTCCTCGGTCTGTCCCAACTTGTTCCGAACAGTGCGAGTGATGCGCATAGCTTTACTACGTCGATCGACACCACTGAATCTACTGAGCTGGCTAGCAGAATCGTCAAAGCCAGCAGGGGTGGCCATAGACTGAGGAGTTTGACCAGAATTGAGTCTTCGATCTTCATCCTCCTGCTCGAGCTCCATTTCATTCTCGGAATGCTCAGTCGGGTCGGACAAGTTCATCTTTTGCCTATGCCAAATTTCGTTAATGGATTTCTTGTAATTCTCCTCCTGCTCCTTGACGTTGTATCCATGACCATTCTTCTTTTGTGCATCTTTTGCGCTTTGGTCTGAGCTTCCTCCAGGACCTTTAGGTTGAAAGCCGCCTTTCATCGACACTCTGATCATATTGATAGCCAATCCACAGCCGGATGGATCGCCAGCGCCATGAAGGTCGAGCATACCCTTTTCTGTAGAAGCATCGAGGAAAGCTTTGGTGGTTTTCCAAGGCGTGAGATTCTTCTCGAGAATTTGGTCTGGGGTCAGCTTGCCATCATCATCCGCCTCGGCAGCATCCTCTGCTCCCTCCTTGTCTTTTCCGTCCAATTCCATTCCAGCGTCCTGAAGAGCTCGATAGCCAACTTGCATCGCATCGAGCGCACAGATCTCTTCCGGCTTGATCAGACTGCGCGTAGACGCTTCATCTTGCACCATCTCGCCAGGCTTGATCTTCCAGACTTTCTCAACCTTGTCATACAAAAAGTACTCCTTGAGTTTCTGTCTATTCTGCATGTCGCTAGATTCGGCAATGTGTGCTGTAACGTCACCAATCTTAAGATGGCCATGAGGATCGTGTCGAATCTTTCGCATGCCAATCATCTTCATTCGTAATTTCGCAGCAGTAGTAACCCTTCTAGAGTGAGGACTCGGAATTTCCATTGACGGGAACTCTTGCCCTACTGCAAATAAATGATCGATGTTACGAATGTGCCATGACATGCCATGTGTTCCAGTGTTGGTGCGAATGACAAGGAAATCAGTACTCTTGGCATCATGCTTGAAAATCGGAGCTCTATACATAGCATTGTGAAGAGTTCGAACCGTTTCACCCGGTTCAACGTGACCAAATTTTGCAAATGGCGACCTATCTTCGGGGAGAAGTAAAGTTACATCACCGACTTTGTCGTCAGGCAAAGGCCGACTCTCATCATCGGCTTTTTCGCGACGGTAATAGTTGATGATCCGATTTCCCATACCAAAGTTTGAAAGCACTGTTGGATGTTCTTCGGAATATTCTAGCAACGTGGCGCTAGCATAGTGGTCGGCAAGACTCAGATCCTTGGACGTCTTGAAGAGATCATGTGTAGGGAGATTCTTGAGATCCTTCTTCTTCTTGGTAATCCAAGGCTTAGCGAAATGAATAGGTTGGTTCATGACCTTATTGAAATGGAGAGCCGGCCGGTGCCAGCTACGAGCTTCTCCAACCCAAAACTTAACTCGGTAGTATGGCCATTGGAGTCTTTGTGCCGGCAAACTATGCTCGACAGAGATGTTTCCAAGGGTGGCTCGAACTTTGCTCTTGTGGTTCTGCTTAAGAGCCTCATATGCTGCATCATTCGACATGTTAAATCTCGAGTGTAACCTTGCCGAGAGGTCTCCTTTTCCAGCTTTTTGGGTGGATCCGATACGTCGGCGCTTTGCTGGTTTCTGCTCTTGCGTATCGACGAGTATATAAGGATCATTCAGATCAATACATACGCGCTTCGCAACTCTTCTCGTTGCCTCCTCAAAGTCATCGAATGAAGGAACAGGGAAGCGTTGAGTGCTCATGATATCCTTTTCCTGGGTCTGAACCTTCCTACGTTTCGCAGCGGGTCCAAGGATCTCCAGCTCCCAAGCGTCAAGTTCCTCCTCTGATTCCTCAACGGGTGGTGGCAATACTGGGTTTATCCTCGATTCCCAATCCTCACAGATTATCTCAAGGTCAGCCCAAGTAACCCCTCCCAACTTCTCATTTGGGTCTGGTGAAGACCAATCGAAGCCCTCATCGATTTCAGCTTCGTCTGAAGACTCCTCGACAATAGCCACCAGTCCCTTGGCCTCGGCTTCTTGGACTCGCTTTCGCTTATCGGATGTCGCAGGCCCGGCAGAGTAGAAGTTCTTCTCCTGATCCGGAGCAAGATCCAAGCTGACTTTGGTAGGGTGAACTGGCTTTGGACGTCTATCGGGTGTTTTGTAGATGTAGTGTGCAGGTTGCGGAGGCAGTAATTCACTAAAGTTACAAATTGTTCCTTGCTCAAACTTTGGCCAGGACTGTTTCACAAGCTCAAGTATCGACTCCGCGGGAGCAGGTATGGAGGGATCTTGATTCGAGGCCCCGTAATGTTCGGGGAAGTTGAGCTCGCGCAGATCAATTTCAGGTTCGATGGAAGGCAGCGTCAGGTTACCATTGATTTGTGAGATGTTTGTTGTTCCGTCTGGCTGAAATACCTCATCGTCCTCAAACTGGTCGAAAGGTGAAGAGCCACGACCTTCACCAAAGAGATCATCCGTATCGTGGCTTGTTCCCATATCATCAGTAAGACCAGGCAGATCGCCCTCGCCGGCACCAGCTGCATCCTCCTCCTCAGGGAGGTCATCGTCACTTATGTCCTCGTAGTCCTGGGCGTCGTCGGCCTTGTCACCAGTCTCCAGGGGCCGGTTCTCGTCGAAAAGTGCGGGACCTTCACCTTGGTCTTGAGCATCCATCAGTTGCCGAATATTGGCTTCATCCTGTTCCACCTGTGCCTTCCAGTCGACCTCACTGAATGCCGGAGGCTCTGTCGTAGGAGGTGCCATTGTGATAGTTCTCTGGGTGTCCCCTAGATGCCTTCTAAGAAGAGCACCAGCTCTGATGAGCTCCTAACCATCGATATCGCGTGCACAGCAGCTTGTAGTTTGTATGTTGTTCGTCGCGGTGGCGTGGAGATGGAGAGCGTCGCGTCGATATCTTAGGTAGCTTTGTGGCTGTCGGTAATGGAGCGCGGGGTGTCTTGTATATTAAAGTTGCGTGGAAGATCGAGGTTAGAATGTGCGCTACAGGTCGGTATGCGTCACCGGAAATGCAAGGCTGAGAGATTACATTACATTACCCACCATAGGCATCCGCTCTGCTTATGAGCACGTGCCTGAACCCCTGCCAAAGAGTGAGGGTGAGTCTGTTTTGAGGTTTCTTGCATTCTGGCTTCTTATTCCTCTTTAAAAAGGCTACATTTATTGTTGTGAGTTACACTATAAAAACTTTACCTTTCTACATCTTTGGGCAGTGTGAGTTTAAGCTTTGGTACAGTTCTGATCGTCGATGCTAATTGTACAACAATGGTGGGGGTTCCTCTGTCCTCATTATGTTCTACTCAATAGCAAATATTGATTGTTTCTTTGCGCCTTATTCCCATTAAAACTCGCTTTCACCTTCTACATTGATATTAAGCTCTCAGAGTGACTAAAAGCCCCCAATTTGTTCAATCCAAAATCCATATACTCTCCCACTTCCGCTCAACATTTTTGAATTGCTTGATCTCGAGAAGTCTCGATACGTTACTTCGTCATGGCTACCGCCTCACTCCTACCACTTCCGTCGAAGGAGACACTGGTGAAAGAATTTGTGGGCAAGTCCATCAAAGACGTAGCTACACCAGCTGCCGTGCTTGATCTCCAAAAGTTGAAGAGCAACTGCAGTCGCATGTTGGAGGCGGTTGAGTCATTGGACTGTGGATGGAGAGCCCATATCAAGACTCATAAGGTATGATACTCCTCTTCTTATGCTACTGCGATCTTATATTTTGTATTTGATCACCTTCCATTTCCACTACTACTTAGCAATTCTCCTGGTTCAAGTGAGAATATGGATATCGATAATTGATTCGGAGAACGAGTTCCTGTTCCGAACCTCTATAGACCTCGATTGATCTTCGCATTTGAGAAATCCACCCTTCTGTTCTCCTCGAAGTACTGACCTGTTATTCCAGACAACTGAGCTCACAAAGCTTCAAGTTGGTGATGGCCCAGGACCCGTCAACCTCATTGTATCGACAATCGTCGAAGCCGAAAATCTCCTTCCACTACTGCTTGAATACAAGTCAGCAGGACGAGTCGTCAACGTAAGTCCCGTCCCCTCTAGTCCTCTTCCGTCCCTATCAGCTAACACATCCTCAGCTCCTCTACAGCTTCCCCGTAACCCCATCCGCAGTTCCCCGGCTCACATCTATCGCCGCAGCCCTAGGTACGTGACATGTCCTTGTATCGTCCTCTCCAATGTCTCAGAAGTTCCGAGACATCAATAACCACCCCTAGCCCTACAAGATCTTTCCAAACCAAGAGATACTAATTCCGCAAAGGTCCTCACACCCTATCCCTACTAATCGACCACCCTACACAATTCCTCTCCGTATCCTCCATCCCGACTCCCACATCCCTCTTCATTAAGATCGACATGGGCGGCCACCGCGCCGGTGTAACCCCCAACACAGAATCATGCTCTCAACTTATTTCCTCGGCCCTCGCTCTTGAAGCAACCGGCACAGCCTCCCTCCTCGGCCTATATTCCCATGCCGGTCAATCCTATGCTGGAGATGGCCAGTATGCTCCCCCTTACTCACCCCCAAAACTCTTTCCATTTTTTGAAATCTCTCCAGACTTACAAAACATTCAAAACCCCTCCAAACCTTTCCCAATCAAGCAAACTAACTCCCCCCACTCAACAGACTCGTAGCCCTCGATTTACTACGCCAAGAATTCGAAGCCCTCCTCCTAACATCCACCTCAATCAACTTCCCGACATCCACCCACCATCCCCTCGTCCTCTCCGTCGGCGCAACCCCAACCACAACCTCAATCCGCAACCTCCTCCTCCCCACCATCTCGCTCCCTTACTCAGCCGCTCCATCAGTCGCCGCACTCAAGGCCACAATCCTTGCCATCAGAAACTCCGGCTGCAGCATCGAGATCCACGCCGGTGTCTATCCAACCCTGGACATCCAGCAACTCAGCACGCGCGCCCTGCCCTCAGCCCTACTAGGCTGGGACGACATGGCGCTGACCATAATCGCGGAAGTCGCGTCCCTGTATCCGGGCCGCGGGGCTGGGGGAAGTACGGAGGCGCTTCTTGGAGCCGGTACGTTGGCGCTGGGGAGAGAGCCGTGTAAGGCGTATCCAGGGTGGGGCATTGTGACGCCGTGGAATAGGCAGGGTGTTGAGATGCCGCGTGAGGGGCCCGAGAAGCATGCAGGCTGGATTGTGGGGCGCACGTCGCAAGAACATGGGATTCTGACGTGGGGTGGGGAGGTCGGGGGTGAGGATGTGTTGACGGTGGGGCAGAAGGTTAGGGTTTGGCCAAACCATGCGTGTATTGCGGGTGTGGGGTATGGGTGGTATTTGGTTGTTGATGGCGGTGATGAGATTGTGGATGTTTGGGTGAGGTGGAGGGGTTGGTGATTTGTACCAAGGTATGAGGGAAGATAAAATTACAGGTAAATGAGAGGAGCGTAAACGCTTTGGGATAAAGGTACCTAGAACTAGACCTAGACCTAGACAAGGCATAGCATAGCAATATGCAAATAATGATGCTTTGACCAAACTATTCCTTTTGTTTATCTAGATGAGTCTCGGTATCCGTAAACACCATACGCCAGCACCCACCCTGCATAAACTTTTTGATACCCTTCATCTATCATTTACACCTTTTCTCGACAACATTAACCCCAAATTCCTCATACTCCTTCCGACTAATCCACATCTGATGAAACGTGCCCAGACTCCCCAAAATGCTGCCTCCAATCCAGCTCCCAAAGCGTCTCTCAGCCGTCAACCCCGCAGCCTGGATCTTAACCCTAGCCCCAGGATACATGGCCGTAAGCTCATTATGCAACCTATCCGTAAACCCATTAATCAACGTCGTGCCACCCGTAACCACCACGTTCCCGAGAAGATGCGGCCGCAGATCAATATCAACAGCCGCCAGACTCTGCCTCACCATCTCCGGAATCGTCTGCGCCTTTGTAAGCGCCGGCTCATTGGGAATCGGCAGCGCAGCACGTTCGTCAAAAAGGCCTTCTGCAACACTCATGCGTTCCACGCCCCACATCTGGTTCGCGCCATCCGGGAACTCGAAGACGCGCCCGGGCTGCGATTTCACGTAGTCGGTGTTCGATACGCCGTTCGCGTTGACGGTGTTCAGACGCCCCATGCCATTCCAGACCTGCACCACGGACTCCTTGAATTCCGTCAGCACGCGCTCCTCTTCGAACGCGCGAAAACTATCCGGGATCTTATTCTCGTACTTGCGATACGTAGCCTGCGCCGGGGCGCCTGCATCGACGGGAGTTTTCGATGCGATGTCAAAGTGCGGCACGAGGTTTGCTTTGGGCTCTGTGGATGCGAAAAGCGAGCGGAGTTGCGACGAGAGCCAGTTGCCTGCTACAGGCGACTTTTGCACACTTTTCTTGAGGATGAGCCCGTCGTGGATGGAGATTACTGAGGCGGTGGAGGCGCCGACGTCGATTACAAGGGATGTAGCTTTCCCGCCGCCAAAGGCGGCCATTACACTGTTTCGCGCGAGCCAGAAGGCGGGGCAGCCCCAAGACTCCATGGCGATTTCGATGGCTTTTTCGCGGTTCTTGGTGGTGTTCCAGGCTGTTTCTGTCATGAGCAATGGATGTTCCCCCAATGTTCTCTCTCCTTCTTCGACTTCCTCGACGTCCATTGCGATTTCGGAGGGGTCGTTTAGGCCGTTTGTCCTGGGATCTGACTGCTTAAACGATGTGAGCCGAGATGTGATTGCGTATTCCCATAATTGTGTTGCTGTATCCCAATCCTCCACAATCCCCTCCTTCGAC
Source organism: Lachnellula hyalina (assembly GCF_007821495.1). Taxonomy (NCBI): domain Eukaryota; kingdom Fungi; phylum Ascomycota; class Leotiomycetes; order Helotiales; family Lachnaceae; genus Lachnellula; species Lachnellula hyalina. Next base: position 13,695 of record NW_022157269.1, read on the forward strand.
ATGGGATTCCGAATATCCAAGCCGGCCAAGGGGTTGTGAATCGCATCGTCGCCAAAGGTAAATTTACCAGCGTCCGAGACACCGTAATGCGAATTGACAAAGGATTTCGGGGTATCTTCTCCTGCGAAGCCTGCGCGAACACTGGAGTAGCCTGGGTCGAGGATGATTGCTGATACTTCATCTGTTGTTGGGCAATGGTTAGCAATGTTTATGCGCCGAGGGGTATGGCAGGGTGGGCTTGCCTCCGCCGTATACGTCAGTCGGTTGAATCGACGAGGTCAATGGTTGAGAGGCCGCCATTGTGAGTGCGACTCGTCTTGAATATATGCGACGTTACAAGTATTCGAAATTTAGTTTGTTCTTTCGGGGTTCTGATGTTGACAATTGTCGCGAGAAGCTCCAAAGCTACGGCGACCCGTAGGGACAGGCAGCGCCGTTCAACCCCTCGCCTCGCCTCGCCTCCCTCTTCCCCTCCCCTCTTCTTCACCCAGTATTTTGCAACCTTACCATCCACCTGTTCTCCGGCCTGCAGAATCACCCGCAAGTCAGTGCTTCCTGCTTTTCCCTCATCTAGCAAACATTATACTATACGCCACATCTCTTATTGCTTGTAATTAATTAGATTGTGAACTGTGAACTAGCCTGTTCATTCGAAATCATTCTCAACCTGTCACACTTGTACTTCTATTGCTGCAGTGTTACTCGTATGCTTCACAAGTCAAGTGACTCGATCGAGTTTGTTTGCTAAGTGCGCATAAGACCAAATCTCACTGAAGGTCTCTTGAAGGCTCGTGTTTTTTCCTTGTACATCTCTGGTCACAACTCTGTTGTTATTTCTTAGCTCTCTTCTGAAACGCTCCTTTGACACTACGCGATAGAAGACTATCAGAACCTAACTCTGAAGGTCTGGTTCCTATAGTTTCCCCCAAACTCATTCTCACAATAGTGATGCCTGACTGCCTCTGAATACAGCTAGCGCCTTTGCTTCCTCCGGCTCGGCCAATATACTGTAAAATCCTTCCTTGGCTGTTTCCCCCTCAGCGGCTACATCAGCATTTCACGCAAACCTTTCGCGGAAGATGCAAAGTATGTAACGACTTGAAGCCCGCTCAGCCTCCATTCCCCTGTCTAGGTCGAAGTCGGTATGGTTCTACAATCCCTCGAGTCAAGCTTTCCGACGAGTCAGAAGACAGCCAGTGTTTCTTCTGCAGGTTGGTCGTATCGGCTATCTACCAACTTTTTCCAGACCCCAGCCAAGTGGACGTCAAGAGATTAGTCATTCATATAGCTGTAGACCCCGAGGGAAGTGTCCGTGTCCACACATCGGGCGCCAAAACTCCAGCCTGGAGCCTGGAGCCCCGAGCTTTATAATCCTGGTATGTTCCGATTGTTGCTATCTGTTACTTGGAAGAGCTCCAGTCATCTTTCATGAGCCCGACAGCACGTCTAGACTCTAAGTGAAACCCCAGAATCTTTCGAAGGAATGGTTTTGTGTATATTTATGGGCCGGGCAAACACACGGGATTTTGATCACCCTCGTAGACCAGGATGCCAGGTTGATAGTTACATGGTTGTCGTAGGGTCCTTGTCCACACCGGGTGCTTTTGAAAGACTTGGTCGCTGACCGTCCCTGGAAACCATGGAGCCTTTTTAAAAAGGCAGCGAGTCTAAGGTTATGCACATTGTGTGAGGAGCGAAGTTCCCCTGGAGGACATGGTTCCAACATCAGCCCTGGTGGGTTGACGATACACCGATCCAAAAGTGAAGGAATTCCGCACCTTTTGGTCTTGTAGGCATTTTCTCCTATCTGAATAGAGGGGAGTTGGTCTCGCTTACATGGTACAGTACGGTCTAGGCATCTAACGTCTTATCTCGGAAATCTGGGTAAAGTCGTGGATATCTCTCTACGTTCCTAAAAAATTACACGTGGGAATCTAAATGTCCACGAGTAGCGATTTTCTTTCTATGATATAAATCGACTACTAGCTAGTTTTGGAACGAAAATCACTATGATAGTCGACTGGGGAACATCTCCTACGCATCATTTCCCGCGTCGAATAAAACCGTGGAAACCCTTTATTTATCGCCCATAAGGTAAATTGATATTAGTCAGACCACTGTCATCAAACGGCTCATTTTGATACGAATATTCATATTTTTTGGTCCAGTGACTCATCAACCTTTCACGTACTTTTACGTCACAGCCTCGAACCGTCATCTCTAATAACCTTAACAACGATTTCCTACCAGGAAACCAATTGTGTCATGGCTGTTCACTGACTTGTTCAACCCGTATGGCACACACCCCAAATCCTCACCAGTCCAAATGTCAGTGACCTCGAATGCGTCTCTTTGGTAGTGCTTCGTTTCCAAATGAGGAACTTCACTCCAGATAATCTCTCTTTGCGCGGTATCATCCAACGTATTCAAAGCGAGAACCAGCGTTCCGTTCTCACTCTGCCCGCTCCAATACTCAGCCGGATTCGAAGCATTAAACGTCCAATCGGGATTCGTCCCCCACTTATACGGCGTAGCCGGTTTCCCAAACGTGGCATCCTGGCTAAAAGCCAGCAAATATTCGTTCTTGAGAATATCCAGGAGGTCAGCAGGCAAAAGATCCAAAGCAGTGCCTATGATCAGGGGACTTTTAGCAGCGGCCCAGAAAGCAAAATGGCTTCTATTTTCCTCGAGCGTCAAGTCTCCGTTGCCAATCTCTAGCATGTCTGGGTCGTTGTGGCCCCAGAAATCCACGTAGTTGAGTTGGAAACTGTTCTCGTTGAGGATTTGCGCGATGCGGGGCCAGTCGGGTGTGATGTCGCCTGTTACTCTCCAGCTGTTTCCTGTTGCGTTGCCCCAGGTTATGACGTCCGCTTGGCCCCATTCGCAGAGGCTGTACAGGATTGTTCGGTTCTGGGCGAGTAAGGCATCTCTCATGATCCGGTATCTCTTAGCCTAGAAGATGATGAGTTAGCAAATTATTTTATCGATAGTAGAAGTTTTGTCAGTATTACGTACAGTGTTGCTGGTGCTCCAATCGTAAGTTGCGGGGGCTGTCGTATTGTCAATAGAACAAGTTCCGTTGGCATAAACTTGGCCGTTGGTACCATCTGGGACGCAGCCAACATATTGATCGGTCCAGTTCGAAGGAACGTAGCAGTTGTCGTACTTCAGATAATCGATGCCCCAAGATGCGAAAGTGGCGGCATCAAGTTCCTCGACGCCAATAGAGGCAGGGTACCCCCCACAAGTCTCTGTTCCCGCACTGCTGTAGATGCCAACCTTGAGACCAAGCGCGTGTATCTTATCGGCTGTTCCCTTGATTCCAGAGGGGAACTTGACGGGATCGGGAACTATCTGTCCAGTGACATTGTCTCTAGCATCCTTGATAGACCAGCAATCGTCAACTCCAGATGAATGTTAGAAACCCGAATGCTGTGAAATGGATCAATGGGGCTCATACTGTTGACATAACTGTAACCAACGTCTTTGAGCCCGAGGCTGACGATTTCATTTGCTGCAGTCATGATTTTGTCCTCATCAACAGCACAGTTGAATGCATTCCATGAGTTCCAACCTAACGCTGGCAGTTTTCCCTTTTGTCAAATTAGCACGGATATTTCAATCTAAAAAAGACATTTCATACTACACCATCTTTCCGCACTAATGCATTCGTACTTGGAAGTACTGCTAGAGCTGTGAGAGCAATGGAAACGAGCATTTTGTTTGTGGTGGGCAAGTTGTGCTTCGAATTCCATGGGAAGTGTCTATATATCTAGACTTAAACTACTAGATCTTTCTTTCTTTTTCTTGGTTTTGTTTTACCACCTCGGCTACTACGTAGCACTTAATAACAGCTCCTACCCTGACGAGAAAACTTATGTTCCAGCTTTTTGCTTCCGTCGGATGTTATGATTGGCAGGCAGATCGGGGTAATGTTCCGGCTGATCTATAGTAGTACATTTAGCCCAATGGAAACTTCCCCTCCGTGTATAAAATAGCCAGGATCGGGTGCATTCTCGGCTTAACGTAACCCGCCGTCCTCCAAGTACTTTTTGGAACTAATAACGCAAAGCCAGCTGCAACTGTATATTATACTTCCGACGACCGGCGAATCGGTTTCAACTATCAATTTAGCCTTTCTAGTCTATTGGAAAGAATGCTTCGCTTGGTTAACACAAGTACCCCTCGGTACACTCTATTGCTCCATTGGTTTTCAGGCTTGGTTTGGCCCGACCCCGCATCTGTGGCGGGGTAGAGAGAGGGGGAAGAGGATCATCAGCAGGGGGCACAAGATCACTTGGCAGTCAGGTACCCACGCTATATTGTGGCGTGGTGGCGTACGGTCATTAAAGGAAGGCTGACTTTAAAAATGCTAAAACTAGTCGATTTAAGTTTTTTAACTCTAGGTAAAGTATGCTGTACCTAGTAGTAAAAGCGGTAGCTGTAGAGGGACTAAATAGCTTACTAAGCAATCTTATAATAATCAGCAGATGCAAAAACTACGATTGATTAGCTAAATCATAGTTAGTCAATTATAGGTCAAATCTATTAACTATATGGAACCATTTCAGGGCCAGATAAAGCGTGTTACATAATTTCTTAAAAGTGATCATTTAGCTATCATTTTACATGAAAAAGGTCCGGTATATAAGGCATCTCAAATATTACATCACCCTTACCGCCATCTCCCTATCTTGTCCATCCCAGTCAACCGCCATTACCTCCAACTCTCTCCTATATTCCTACCTACATCTTTGGCTTCCTTCCCGTCCTTCTAATAATAACGAGAAGGGCATTTCTAGTACCCTCCTCCCCGCCCCCTTTCTAACATGGCAGAAGCGGCCCAACAAGCATATCGGGAGGACAAGAAGCCCACCGACCAAACAACCGAAAACATAACAAAAATACTACTCCTCCTAGCGTCAACGATCAGGCCAATTCTGCCATGCTTCTCTTCATCATATCCCCCGAAAGGCACAACCGGTCTCTGTTCCGGCCTTGCCCATTCCACAGACGAGCAATAAGCTTAATATTTCACGAAGAAGAAACTCCTTGGCGAAACTAACATGAGTTGAGTTTCGACAGAACATTTTTAACGTGCAAGAAGCAGAAGTAGAAGCGCGACAAGCAAATAACTACCTTACAACAAGCATGCTACGAGGATAATAACAATTGAAGCAATGCCGTGAGGATAACAAGAAACTCACCCGCCATTATCATATAGCGAAAAGAGTCAGATATAAGTTTCTCCACAAGTCGTCGAACGTATAAGCTAGTTGTGTCTGCAATTTAAACCGTGCTAATTGTACATACATACCTACTTTATAGCTCGACTTACCCTACGTCCCCAAGTGATATATATATTGCAAGGGAAGGGAAGGGAATAGTGATGCATTCTCACGAGAGCCCTACATATCCTAGATCTTCTTCCAACCCACTCACCCAGCACACAACGGAAGCTGATAAACGGAACGGCATTATTTCGCACCTATTGGATGGTTGGTTGGCTATCTCATTATGTACTTGCTAGCCTTCATGTTTCCCTTGTAGATTTATTGAAAGGCTATCTGAACAAGCTGTGCACCATAACTAACATGCAGGAAGATTAAGTTGGGAAGAACGTCCTTGATGGGGGAAGATGTAGTGCCTAGGACAGTATGCTTAGTAAACGAGGCAGATGCAGTACACACAACTCTGTCCAGTTACAGATATAGGAAGTCTCATCTCAAACGGGAACAAAACAAGCAAGTTAAGTTAAGTATACTCAACACATATATTTATAATTAACACCCCTACTCCACGCCCCTCACCTAGTACTGTATCTGCACCCCTGCCCCCTTCCCCCCCCTCCCACTCCAACCTCCCTCTCCCTCTCCCTCTCCCTCTCCCCCTCCACCTCCACCACCTCCCCTATCTATGTCCCTATCCATCCATCCATCAACGAAGCAAGTAAAGCCAAGAAAGAAGATCGCTAGCAATCTGGTATTTGGTATCTCAAGAAGAACAAGCAAACAAACTCATAGATAAAGCAAAGAAAACAAAAAACAGAAACGATATATGCTGGCACGTGACGTTACGTCCTGTGAAAAATCGAGCGCACTCAAAATTAAATCAACGGCGGTGTATCGAAAAGTTTGTTTGGCGTAGTAGTAGCAGGGTAGGAACATGGTAAGGTAAAACAAATTAATCGCTCGGGTGGAAATCTTTGTTCGATATGAAGAGGCCGTTTTTTGCAAGTGAAGTCAAGTGAAGGTTTTGGGTATACCAGATGAATCAAAGGGTTTGGGTGTGTGGTTTAGCGGCGGGCAGGTGAAGCAGCGCGCCAGATTGTTCCATATTGCCGGTCAGCTCAGCGACGCGGGCTTTGATTCTCGCGACTCGCGACTCGATTGCTATTCCCATCATTAGTCCAATCCCATAACTCGTCTTTTCGAAAATTTCAAGACTTACTTTCTTCACCACTAGTCTCGCCATCATCACCATCAGTCTTCTGACTGTATCCTCCTCTACTCTGCTCCTCGCTTTGTCGTTGCGCAGCTCGGTCAGCAGCGTTCTTCCGGATCTGTGCCCATCGGTCTTGGGTCTGCGATTGCTCTTTTTCTAAAGGTGCGCCGTCCTCTGATTCACGGGCCCGGGAGATATTCGGCGGTGCGACATCTACACTCTCTCGTGGAGAGCCTTCTACGAATGCCGGGATGTCTTCGAGTGGTCCTTGGTCGAAGCTGGAGAATGCTCGGTTGGCTTCATGGGCATCAGCCGTGTCAACACGGGAAAGACTTTCAACCGAGGGTTCATATGGATGTTCGTACTCCTGATGAGGAGTAGCGATAGGGGTGGCATCGTCTTCGTTAACACTATGGGCAACGGATTCTATCTTCGGGGTTGGCGGTGCGACTGGACCAGGAGATGAACTTTTCTTACGGCCCATATTCGAAAGCTTCCTTCCCAAGCCTCCGCCACCGGGTTGCAAACTACTTTGGCCGTTGGTCACTTGCGGAGGAGCACTTTCCTGGGCCTTGGATGGGCGTATCTTGCTTCTTCCGAACATTTTCCTAAATCCACCGCCGCCTCCGGCTTCTTTCTTCTTTAGCTTATTGTGTTGTTTCTTCAATTCAGGACTGGACCCACTTTGTTGTTTATCGTCCGACGGCCTAGTAACCTCCATACTTGGCTGAGGTAATGGAGAAGGAGGCCTTTCTATTGCTGGATGAGACTCCGCTGGAAGGGCAATCTCAGTTGCCTTTTCAGAAAGCTCAAAATGTTGGTCACTAGCAGGAGTCGGTGGAAATGGTGCAGGGGAAGCTACAGGTGGCGGGGTAGGCGTCTTGGAAGGAACGGGGGGTCCTGCCTGTGGCGCTGCTGGCAAGTTTCTCTCTGGAGAGACCTCCGGCTGGGGTTTCAAGGTATCCTGGCTCTGCGTGTAGTGGCCATTTGTCTGCATCGTTGCGTCGCCAAGTCCTCGTCCATGATTAGCATTAGCAAGATATGCTTCTCGAATAGCAGCCTTGTCATATTGGTTCGCCCATTGCATCGCCGGAGAAGCAGCAGATCTGATGACTGGTTGAAGTGTAAAGACACTGCTGGTCTTTTGTGACATCATATCCATATCTCTTCCTCGTCGAGTGCCTACCTGCTGATCTTCATCTACCTGTCTCTGCTTTTGCTGTAGTTGAATCGCAGCGGCTTGGATTCGAGCATGCTGATCTGGGCCAATACTGGTCTTGCTCGTAGCTTGGCTTTGGCTCGTCTTATATGATGGCCGTAAGCTGGAGTTCGGTTCTTGCTTTCCTGTTGTCGACTTTCGCCTGGAGACTTTGTTCTTCTTGCTTCGTCCCCAGAAACTTTTCTTTTCTGCAATATATGCGCCAACTTCGGGTTCAGGAGCAGCGCCTTTAACCATCTCCTCCATGACCAGCCATCTACCACTTCTGATGACCGTTTCAATAAGGGCACATCTTCCAAAAGCCGCCTTGCGATCTGGTGTCTCTTCACCAGCTAGACTGGTAATCCATACCCACCAAAATGAATCGTCCAGATCAAACCTAGTAATGCTAGCTAGCTCACCGGGCTCCAGATGGGATTGCGGTGTTGGTCGATGCGATTGCGAACTTCTACCTCGGGTATCAATGGGAGGGAGGACTTTATCAGGAGGTAATAATAACGGCGCTGGTCCATTCTGGGCCTCGTCGACGAAGCCGGACGAGAGAAAATCTGCCCAGGATGGGGTTGTAGGTCGGCCACCAGCCATATTTCTAGAGTGTGGGGTTGTCCTTAACCCTTGTGGTTGACGCTTCTTTGCAAAGCTGCTGTCCTCATCCTCTTCAAGCTCATCAAATCCAGCAGAGAAGCCGATATCTTCGAATCTGGACCACGAAGCATCCTTTAAGCCAGTCGAGTCCTTGGAAGTCGACACCTGCGATTGATTTGCTGTAGAGATGGACTTCAGCACTCGACGACATTCGTCCGTCAATGCTTTCACCGGGTCTTCAAAATCAGCGAATTCTTGTAGCGCTCGATCGTCATCCCTGTATTGGAAGTGATTTGCGCGGCGCAAGAGTGCGAAAGGAGTTGGCGAGACTGAATCAACTATCATCACAACTTTGGTCGTGGATGACTGCAGGAGTGATGGCCTCTGGGGTGGGTATTCCGTCTCCTGAACCAACTTTTGAAGTGACATAGGTAGAGTCGAGATTCCATTTAGTCCTACGATGGATTCCGGCGACAGGGATCGAAGGTACGCAAAGAATAGATGACTTGCGGCATCTGCAGCACTACCTAAAAGTTAGCATCATCCTTTCAAGGTTTTTTCAGTTTCTGGATATCATACGCTGTCCAGCCTTTGTAACCCCCTTCAAAACCATTTCCTCCATCCGAATGCTCAAATGCCCACCAGCCCGCTAATCTAGACAATTTCCTTCCACCAAGCCCATTTGTCTTTGCATGTGCTGCAATCGCGGAAAGTAGATCAAAGAAATCAAAGATGATCTTAGTCCTGGAATCTGTATCGACACTTAGTGGGATGAAAGTCGCAAAAGAATCCCGGGCCATATTCGAATCTACAACCCCATAGTCAGTCTATGCCCCAGCACTTTGAATAGATGCAACAGACCGGACTCGCCAACTTTGAATAGCTCGTATGCCTCCCATGATACCACTCCTCCCGGTAATCTGCTCCAGCACCATTTCACTACACTGCATAGCACCTGTATCAATTAGCCCTTGCTGCTCTTCCTGCGACCCATTGATTTTACCATAGGCTCCGTCAATCGCAACTCATGTGCCAATCCCTCTCCATATAGCGAGCCGCGATCGCTAAAGAAAGTTCGAATAAAATTCCGCGCGGCGCTGGGATCTGACGTCGGTCGAAATGGGAGGAGGAGGAAAGGTGTATCCAGGCCTGGAAAGGAGAACCATGTTAGTTTTCGTGTAACTCATGTCTAGGGCAATGGCCTGCTGCATAATCGATAGCGGGAAAGGAGGAAGGATAGAAGTAAGATCTTCCTACCTCTTGACTTCAACTCCAAAGTGCAGCCGCGGAGCAGCTCCTGTACCTCATCTGGCTCAACGCTTGTCCTCGTCCACGCATCATCCCATCGTGGCTTTGGTGGTGGCGCCGCGACGTTCTCCTGCTGTGCGCCCTTCTTCTTGTTTACTTTGGATGGGCCATCTTTGCCCTTTAGCCTCGAGAAGAAGCCTGCCATCGCGAAGGGCGTATGCGGTTCGTGTGTAGACTCGAGGCTAGATGCGGTTGCTTCGCATTCAGATGGCGGAAATTTGTTGTACAGTACAAGGGTACTCTTATTATTCGATTGCGCAGCGCCCTCTCACATGCGGGTGTGCTTTCTGTTTGTTCGTTATCGAAAAAGTCCCTGGCGGTGACTTGGGCGATTCAATGTGGTGTTGCGGTATTGTGTCGATAACAATTATGAATTGGAATATTCAGGAGAAAGGCAAAGCGCTTCCCAGATTGGAATGATTAAACTTTATCTTGCCCCTGATTGAATAATTTAAGATTGCGCATTGACCCCGGCCCGGGCGGTGTGGATGTGTTCAGCCTAGCTCCCGGGAGTGAGAAAGACTTAAGAGCACGGGATGGAGAGGGAAAGATATGTAGCAGAGTGACAATTGGTTGCGATGACTGTTTGTGTTTCTGTGTGGTGTTGTGGTTGAGGGGTTGAGCTGGAGTGGAGGGGAGGGGAGGGGAGGGGAGGGGAGGGGAGAGGAGAGGAAAGTACTCCTACTACAGTCCCTCCTGCTGTTGTTTGAGATGCAGAGACGTGTACAACGAATCGGGTAGCGCCATGAGGTAAGCAGAATGGACGACCCAATCCAATCCCAATCAATGCCCATCTCAGTTAAAGCGAGGCAATTCCAATATGAACCAGGAGCATGGCTCGTTTAAGAAACAACAGGAGAACGCGTGAAGGCGACACGATTGGCTCGAATGGGTCTTCTCTTGACATATCAGAAGGACAAGGAGTTAAGGACCTACCTTAGCGAACTTCCCCCTGTCGAACCATCTCATCCCATCCAACCCAACCCAACGCCATACATAGATAGCACCCAACTATCCAGCTCAACTGCCAGCGCATAAAGTATCGTCAATGTATCAGATCCTTCACTGCAGCCAGTTGATCATCGAAGGGGGGATGCCAGTCATCGAGATGAAGTGTGAGAGGAGGGGAGGATATCAAAAAGGTACAGTACTTGAACAATGCATGCATTTGCTCGTACTTGGTCATCAAGTTCATGCGTCCTTGCTTCCGGAATCCTCGTCAATGCTCTGTATTGTTGAAATAAGACTTCCTCTAGTGAGGCGAAACATAGCTAATTTGATCCAATCCAATCCAATCATCAAAGGCTTGTTAGTTGGATCACCTGCAAGGCTACCACTCCTACCGAGGACACAGCCTTCTAGCTTTATTTAATATACTTTCATTGTACAAACACATAAGTAATGTTGAAATTGATTCTATCCGAATAATATTGCGAAATGGCAACTATATTTCCATGTCTCGGCGCTAGGCGATCAAACGGTCTCAAGTGAGGCAGGCGAAGAAGTGGAATTGCTGTCATATCTATAACCTAGATTTAGTTATTTCAAGTGAGAAGTTCTTCACGAGTGTCTTCAAATCCTCGAGTTTAATGAGGTGTGGATGAGACATTTCGAGATCTCTATTCATTCATAAATGTCTGAAGGCGGGAAATTTAAGCCAACATTGTCTATATATGCCAAATCTTTATCCGAGACCGTCTACTTACATTCAAACGAGTTCTTGAAATAGGATGATTTCAATCTATTGTATTTGAAACTCTAGCATAGTTAATACCACACACACAAAGAATCCAATAATTGATGCACATGTGACAGATACAGGGCTAGGTAATCGGTCACACCTACCTACTTTGCCCAGTACATACCCAGGTATATATCATTCTCCGATCATTCAAGCGATGATCTTTATATACGAGGTAAACAAAACCCATGAACAAATACATCGGTTACTACCAGCATCTGGTACGGACTGCCCTAAGAAAAAGGAGTGAGAGTCACGTGACTCATATTATTATAAATTCTACTCTATTCCTTAAGCTGTCATCAAGCCCTCTCTACTATCTAACGTTAGTTTAGCTTAGTTAGGTAGTAAAAATAACTGCTTCTACCTACTTACGAAAGAAATCCCTACATACTTGTAGTCATGACGTCAAAGACTACTTACTACCCTCCCAATCACTTCATATCAAACCCCCTTCATTACTACCCATAAACATAAAACCACACACCCATATCCCCCTCTTCTGCACAAACCCAACAATCACCCCCCCTCATCTCATCCAACCCACCAGCCAGCAAAAATGGTCAAAGACAACGAAACAGTAATCAAGTCCGTCTGCCCCTACCCTCCCCCCTTCCCCATCAACTAATCAATAATCCAAATCCACTAACAAGAACCAAACAGAGAATTCAACACCCTCATAAACATGACTCCCTCAGATCTAGAAACCTGGCTCGAATCCCCCGATTCTACATCCTCAGGCTGGGCCAAAGAAGACGGGAGTGGAGAAACTATCGGTCACGATTCGTACTCCTCCCCCTACCCATCCACCTACCCCAATTCTAACCTCAACATATTAATCTTTGCTTGGCAGTGGACGTAAAATCGTAGAAATCCTAAAGAAGAATCCAAAGAAAGATCCAGGGGGGTATGATGAAGGTGCGTACTTACCTATCTATGCCGCATTGTACAAATGAAGTCCGGTGGATTTGTGGGGTGGAAGCAAGGCGAAAATAGGGCTAAAATTGAGTGTGAGTAGACGATCTACCACACATGAGAAAAGTCGTCGCGTACTGTAAGCGTCATTTGGCGCAGGAGGAGAAGGCGAAGCGGGATACGGGGAGTAAAAGTTATAAGAGCTTGAAGAATTGGGGACATGATGCTCAGAAGAGTTAGGGTGGGTGGGTTGTTTGTATTGGGGTTTGGGGGGAAAGGGGTGGAGGGGTGATAGCTGATGCGGTGTGTATGTGACAAATGAGCAATAGAAGACGTATTGGCTTTGTAGTATTGAGAAATTTTGTTCATATTAATCGCTAACCCGTCAACTCCGACAAGACAAAAGAGACCTGTGATATGATGGGGAGAGTATGTACTTCGTAAGACATTAAACACCCTTCTCCGCTTCCTCCAACATAGCAGCCAACGCGTCCTCGTCTTCAAACTCATCATCCTCAATCGCAGCCTCCAGCCCCTTCTTCTGCACCTCCACATCCTTCTCCACAACCCCCTCCTTCTCTGCCACAACCCCCACAACCTCCTCCTTCTCTTCCTTCTTCTTCCCCCCTAAATCCCAATCCACCCCAGCACCAACCCCGTACCGTCCCTCCAACCACTCATTACACTTCTTAAAATGCCCACAATCAAACCACCCCCGACTAGCACTAAGCGGACTAGGATGCACAGCCTGCAGCACCTCATGCCTCTTCCGATCCACCTTAACCACCCTCTTCCCCGCCGGCGTGCCCCACGCCAAAAACACGACGCCCATGCGCTTAGCCGCCACGACCTCAATAATCCTTTGCGTGAACTTCTCCCAGCCGCGATTCGCATGGCTATTAGCCTCGTGCGCCCTTACCGTTAGACACGTGTTGAGCAGCAAAACCCCGCGGTCCGCCCAGGGTGTTAGGTCGCCGAGTTTGTTGGGCGGCGGGGTGAAGGTGGGGTAGTCGCGCGCGAGCGCTATGTAGATGTTTTTTAAACTCGGGGGAGCGGGCGTGGGGGCGCGCACGGAGAAGGCGAGGCCGTGGGCTTGGTGCGTGTTGTGGTAGGGGTCTTGGCCGAGGATGACGGCTTTGACTGTGTTGAGGGGTGTGTGACGGGACCTATTTCTTCAGGGTTAGTTTTGATGCAAGTTTGAAAGCTGTGGAAGGGGTTTTTTTGATAATGGAGGGAAGGAAGAGGGAGAAGAAAAATAGGGAACAAACCAAGAATAAACATCCTCCATTGGCGGATACACCTTCCTACCCCCCTGAATCTGACTCTTCAAAAACCTCTTCAACTCCAAAAACTCCCGACTCATAATATCATCTCTCAATTCCTTCAACCAGCTCTCATGCAGCGTGTCAATCTCCAACTGCAACAATTCCTTCTGCTCCGGCGTCAACGTCTTGACCCAAGCGTCTTTATTGAATTTCATAGCTGGAAGACAGGCACCGGTCGAGTTCTTGGCCGCAGCATCTCCGGGGACTGTTTTCGGGCCACCGAAAAACGACGTAATGGACCCATTCGCTTTGGGCTTTTTCGCTGTGTCTGAGAGAGGCACGTTGCTTGCTTTGCGTTTTAGGGACATGATTGTGAGTGTATGGGGTCTACGGAAGAGGAGGATGAGAGACAGTTTGGAGGTTTGGTGGGAGGGAGGGAAAATGGTGTGTTTAAGGAAGTGAAGGTGGATGTGGATGTGATGTGGGGAGGGTGGAGAAGGAGGTTGGATTTTGGTTTGCGTGAAGACTTGCGGCGTTGGAACGCGAGCGCGTTAAGTGGTTTTGGCAGGGGTACGCGATGTCAGGTCCGAGCGTGCAGCCAATGGAAGCGCGAGACTTGATTGGAAGTATTTCATGATAAGTATCAGGGTATTATATTACTGTAACATCTATGCTATTATCTATCATACTCATACTTTTTAGCAACGCCTAAATCGCTATGAAAAAGCAAACACCCAACCTTCATGCGTGCTCCAACCCCTCGCAACGCCCCAAAATATACAGAGTGGAGTTGTGTAGCAGTTCATATCGCCCCCTTTTTCCGTTCCGCCCGCTCATTCACGCTTCTAAATGTTCTCTTCCCAACTTCGTAAGAACTAATCATGATTGCACATGCCGGAGCAACTTTCAATGTCCTTGGAATCCACCCCCTCCAAAGACCGGAAAATCCCTCCGTCTTGAAAATGTGCCAGAGAAATCGAGGCATTGATCTCTCTTCAGGAGCCAAGATCTTTTCAACTCCAGCTGGGGTAGTTCCTGGTTCCACGTAAACCTGCCGCCGTGTCTTGCCCACATCAAAGGGCATCGTTATAATGGATGCAACGGCTCCAGATGTTGCACCAGCAATAAAACTATCCGTGAAAGTTGCGGTATGGTTTTCCCGACTCTGGGACCTGCTCCTCGCACGAGATCTAGAACTTTCGGTGCGAAGATCACGTCCTCGTCCTCGCTCCCGAGCCTCTGTCAAGGCTCCTCTGATGCTCTCATATCCCCACCAGTAGATCCCGGAGAACGGGACGTCCCGCCAAAGTGTTAGGGTAAGACCACGCCACAGGGAAGTGTATCCGTGACTAGCAACCATTTCTCCGATTCCTTTCACAGTCTCCGCAAAGTGACCACCTCCAGTAGTTCGACTAGCCTGCATCCTCGTCCGGAACATCTCAATCGGACTTACTACTCCAGCAGCAAGTATCCTAGCCACCGCTCCAGCGACGAGTGGCGCAGAATTATCAGAGGCATATCGACTGATGGGACTCTGCTTATGGAATCGAAGCCAATCATAGCCTGTGAAATATATGATGTTCCCCGGTACCGTCATGAGCAATGTTGGAGAAAGACCTCGCCATAACGTTGTAACCCCTTCATTCCGCGCAATCTTCCGTAGTCCATCGAATGTTGAGTTGAAAGTTCTCTGCTGTGTCTCTTCCACCGCACATTGCGCCGCTCCTATTCCTGAATTCATATCCCCAATCTTCGTCGCCGCCATACAAAATTCGGTATTGTTGGTGGCAAAGAAAACCTCGCGACAGCAAGCCGTTACTCCGAGATTCGGCGGCAGGTTGTTGATTGACTGCGAGGAATTCAAGGCAAGCGTCCGTATACTCGTGAGTGGTGACTGCGTTGGCTGCGACTGTAATCGAACCCGGACAACATCGAGAGGGGTAACTATTCCGACTATCAGCGGGCGCAAACGCATGTATTATTACTTCACTTACCCAATATCGAAGTCAACAAGCTGCCGGACATGGCAGACAGCATCTTCTGCCCGGCAGTAAGGCCAACCTCGACATCTTCGCTATCGCCAGACACGTCACCAGACATGGCTATCGTTTCTTCGACTCCGGGAATTGGGTCATCGCCGTGTATTCTATCGTGCCGTTGACCTTGACCTCCCCAAGTTGTATCCTTTGCAAAAGTGGTGGCGAGCTCTTTGTCCGCTTGGCCGTCGTTGGCCCAATGGGTGGTCATCGACGAGAAGTTTGTGTGGATTGTATTGTCGAGATACAGTTGGATGCGGGATAGCTGGTGATACTGATATACGCGTTTGTTGGTCGTTTGTTGAAGCTTTGTGGACTAAGAGAAAGTAAAAATCCATGACGCTGAAAATGTATATAATTTACCAGTCCAGTAAAGGCCGAGCTCCGATAGCGCTAGAATACACCGAGAATCCCTGGAAGACCCCCCACATTTAGGGTATTTAGCTTGCCTAGCATCTTTAGGGGCGGCGATAAGATATAAACATTTATGGACGACATCTCTTGAACTCAACCACCAAAATCCTTGTTTTCTTTCATGAACTTTTTATAGACTGCACAATACGGGATAAGAATGGAAGAAGCAAACCCCGAGTTAGAAGCGTTTCGGCGGAAATGGCGAGAAGAAGTTTCCGCCAAAGTCCAAGACCCCTCCAAACCAACAGGTCCCTATAAAGAACCCCGCAGACCTCGACTTACTACACAAACATCTGCACGAAGATCCTCGAAAACCTCAGAAGAACACGATCAAGTTGAATCTCCTACGTTCTCTGGACTTGATGCCCCACGCACGTTTGATGGCGAAGCCGGCGAGAGCTCCAAGTCTGCGAGTAATGAACCACAATCTGCTCTGGAACACTATGAGAAGGCGGTAGAGAGGGAGAACCAGGGCAGTCTAGGGGACAGTTTAAATCTCTACCGGAAAGCCTTTCGTGTAAGCTGAAATTTATCTCCATATGGAACACAACTGACTCGTTATGTAGATGGACCACCGGGTTGACCAAAAGTACAAAAACAAGCATTTCCCTCCATCTTCTTTCGTACCGAAACCTACCAATCCAAACCCATCGAATGCCTCAGTCACAGTACCCAGTACCGCCCACCACTCCCTAGACGGGCCTCCACAATCACTCAAAGAACTTATTGCAAGCTTTTCCGGCCTCACCATAGAGTCTGCACCTCCAGCTGTAGAAGGAACCCCAACTCTCCCATGTCCTTTAGCAGAGCTGCCAGATGAATTAGCAATCCACATCTTCAAAGAGGTAGCTATCCGAGATGTAGGATCTTTCGTCAGACTGGCCCAAGTCTGCAAACGAATAGCCTACTTAGTCCTTACTGAGGAGCAAATTTGGAAGCGGATATGCGTGGGATCCGAAGTCGGATTCGGCGTTATGCACTATTCGTGGCAGCGAGAAGTCCTCGGAGGTCCACTACAAGAAGACCATATCCTAGATCCGGGCGATTCCGAAGACGAGGAAGCCCCCATGCCGCTAAGCAAGGAGGCCATTACTGATGTCTTGCTCCCCGCGTATTCGTCTTCATGGCAGCAGATGTTTCGTTTCCGTCCGAGGATCCGCTTCAACGGTTGCTATATCAGTACGGTCAATTATATCAGACCGGGTCAGGGTACTATATCGCATGTTACGTGGCACAACCCGGTGCATATCGTCACTTATTACCGATATCTGCGCTTCTTCCGAGACGGAACGGTTATCAGTCTCTTGACGACAGAAGAGCCGGCCGATGTAGTGCACCATCTCACGAAAGAGCTGCAAGATACACACCGAGGTGGAGGCTCTGCCTACCTCCCTTCGATAGTCATGCAGAACGCTTTGCGTGGACGATGGAGACTATCAACAGTCGCCGATAACCCAGACGCGGATCTTAAAGACGCAGAAGGTATTTTATTTGTCGAGACTGAGGGCGTGAATCAGAAGTATACCTATCGAATGAAACTCTCTCTGGGCAGTTCCGGGAAGGGCGCAAGGAACAACAAATTGGTGTGGCAAGGCTTCTGGAGTTATAACCTTCTAACCGATGATACGGGGGAGTTTACGCTGCGGAATGATAAGGCATTCTTTTTTAGTCGCGTTAAGAGTTACGGTAGTGGAGCTTGAGACAATGAGATGAACATTTCATAAACACACTTTGTTTTGAACGGCGAGTGCCGCTTCTGAGCTTCTCTTGATATTTCAATATCTGATTCATTCTGCAAACAGCACTAAAGCCGTACCTCACTCCAGCCGCCATCTAGGATATTTCGCTAACGCTCTCGTCGAGAGGATGTTACGGGATCACCAAAGCTCGTTCTAGATGTCGCTTGTGCTAAGGAACCTGCCTTGGGTACTCACCAATTCCCGAGAAAGGCGAAGAATGCTTTCAAGTGCCCGCTATTTTGGTTCAACCATTGTATCAAGAAAGGAAACCTACTCGATTTCAGACTTCGTTGTATCTTTATTTTGCAACCTCGAGGCAATGTGAATTGAATCTCCGTTGCACCAGTAAAGAGAGGTTCGAGTTATTGTTTTCACCTTTCGAGGTTTGCCTCGGGGTGTAGTTGCTCTGCAAACTTAAAGTTGCACATCCACCCAAAGCTTGGGGGCACTCTCCATTATAAGGCAACCACTGCGCAGCTCGTTCTTACCGAATACACTGCGCCTGCTATATTCGGTATCTCAGCCTCCTCTGGGGTGACCATTGCGTGTACACATACGCAAGGGACTGTGCCGCAGCCTTGCATTTTGAGCCTCATTTTACTCCTTTTCCCTCTTGTGTATTAATTTACGATGGTTTGGGGCTTTAGAAATCCAGGACGGCTTTTCTCCTTGCGCCCAGATACTTGAATTGAGAAACAAGGCATGTTGGAGCCTTGAGAGTAAAAGCATTCCGTGGCTCTATTTGAAACTTGTAGCGCGTAGGGCGGTGTGTTGGTAGGGTATGCTTTTCTATGCCATGACCTGCTACATTCTGTATCAAGTGCAAATTCTAGGGCGCACTCTTTTCCTGCTATATTTGCCTGTTGGTCGAAGAGATAAGAAGGATGCTAGAGCCTTACATCTATCTATATAGCCAATAGAAAACTTCTCCCCACACAAGTGTTGTCATGGCCCGATTGGACATTGCAGAATCTGCATTCAAAAGTTCAAGAATTATATCTGCGGTGTGTTACCAATCTCTTGAACAGCTGACAGTTTACCACAGAGCCGCATCCTCCAGGTGTACGCTCGAAGTGGGGAGTGTGCACGAAATTTTCATCGGACGCCCTGATTTCTCGCCCCCCTTAATGTCTTGAAAAGTCAGCTTGGAGGGCACACAACATCAAGGCATTGTTGGCTTAGTTTGCACATCTCATTGCGGTGCTTACATGGCATGTTAGGTTTTAACCTCGAACCATGATCGACAGCCTTGTTTTAGACGGTAAGGACCAGAGCCTCAAGTAATTTGGAGGGGCGACAAAAATGTTTCGGTGAAAATGTTGCAGATTATAGAGACCGTTAATTCGAGGAAACCCTGTTTTTTTCGAACGTGGATGCTCAGGGGCGTCACTTTCAGTTATCGCACTGCATATAACCTCGCCCTCTCAACGAGGCATCAAATTGCCTTACAGGCATCGACTTTCTCGCCCAAATGGCGGTCTGGCAAAGATAAACAATTTAATATCCTCGTATTGGTATATATTAGTTTCTACTCCATAGTTTTCAACCTCGCTGAGCCTCAATCAATTGTGCCTCAATTTCCAAGACAGTCGGAGAGTTCCTTTCTTTTGACTCCGCCTTGAATATCCAGCTGATCATCATCACTCCACACCCTCACAATGGCCACCAATTTGTATAGCTGGAACAATGCCCTGTGGGACTACATTCCTGCGTATCACCTAACGGAAGAGATTGTGAATGGATTCCTTCAGGAGACATTTGGTTACTATGACTTTTATACCGAGGTATGACTTCCTTCATTCTTACGTATTCAATGAGTGTACTCCAGCTTCCAATTGGCTGTACCAAATACTGAGTTGATGTTTAGCTTTGAGTGAGAAAATTAGAGACACACTAACATTCTTTTTCAGATGTCCAGTGATCGGTACAAATTTTGGGTCCCGCAGGTTTTGTCTGAGGTAGGTCACACTTATAGCATGCACCCGCAAATGTGGATTGAGGCTGACACATGTGTAACTAGGGGCAGCGAGAGAGCCTTCTACGAAGAAGAATCCCAGACACTCCAGCAAGCGGTAGTGGCAGTTGAGCCGGACATGGCACGAGAACTTAAACTTATGGTGGCATGTAAACAAGCCTTTTGAAATGCTTTTTTGGTTTTCCAATTCCTGGGGGTTTATTAGAAGGCGAACATGCAATCGTTAGAGTTTTTGTAGTTCTTAGATCGTGGAGCCTTTCTTGATCGTCGACGTGGCAAGCTCATGCATAGGATGGGGGGTGTGGTGGCTTAACCCAGAGGTGGGTGGGTGCATGGAATCAATCCTTGGCATTCTTCATTATCGCCCGAAGAACTTGTCACCTGGGCTCTTTCTCACCGTGTCCTCTTTTGGCCTGATTATTAGTGAGGCTCTTTCATATTTTTGCAACGACGGATAAAACATATAAGCAATATACTCATGATTTAAATGACACTATTCGAGCTACTGCGCTTGTTCGGATTTTCAGAGTTTAGTCCATATCTTGAACTCAGTTCCAGGCATGCTACTTCCACTTTCAGGTGAGGAATTGCTTACGATTTCATGTCTGCAATCCTCATCGTTTCCTACAAATATCATCAATCCGGAATCTCAATTGCACCACTTGGAACGCTACTTCGACAGACTCCAGAAGCAGAAAGGGAGGCTCTTTGTTCAAGATGGCGAAGCGGCTGTTGACATTTTAGAATTTGATGATTGTGTTCAAGGTACGTTAGCGACACGATGAGATATACCTGCAAGTCTATGGTATATTGATCTTAAAACTCTTAGAATTTCAATCTACCTGCGTTTCGAATGTCTTCCAGTTGAATGGCCGACTTCAGGGGGGGAGCCAGCTATACGATCATGATGATCCAAGATGCAGATTCATGTAAGCCCCAATTTCCTCTCTAAGCTCTAAGCTGAACTTGAACGAACAGCTTCATCCACTCTCCTCATTCACGAGCACATCTCAAACTAAGCAAGGAAATGTTGGAATGTACCTTCACACACCATCAAGTAATGCCCGCCTTTTTAGACTTCGTTTTCCCATTTGGAGATCAAGAAAATATGCAAGACTTTCATTTCAGTGGATTTCGAGAGGGAATTCGGCTGCTTGTGTCGGATGAAGGGTTGAGTATTCCCTCGTTAGGTAGATCTGGCCGCGATGTCCGACTGTGTTATAATTTAAAATCAGTCGAAAGTTCAAACAGCAACCCCAAGATGCCTTGGTCTATTCGCCAAGTAGCTGTCTATCACTCATTTGATGTGGAGACAGGAAAATCGTTCTGGACTGTGATCAAAGGTAACCAGCTCCTAAAAAATCGGATTGAAGCTGCGACCGTCTCAGCGACAAGGAGTAAAGAAAGTTTGAAATCTTTCGAAACCACAGCTAGTTCATTTTCCTCGACTCTGGCCACGCACCTAGCTATCTGCGATTGGTGCGATGAGGAATGGCGCTGGTATCTTAACGACCTCGAGGAGAAACTTCGAAATGCAACGCTGAATTCTTTGGCAATACCAATAACAAAGAAGCCAACTCCAATTGCAGAACCGCCTCGACAAATCACCAAGCAGTCATCGCTGTCCGTTTTCCGGCAAATTTCAAATTTCACGAAAGCATCAAGAAATACAGGCTCATGGTCAACATGGTCTAGCAAGGGAAATCTGGACATGGAAAAGCAGCAATTCAAGCCCTCATTCCCACAACCGAGTGAGCCTATCTCAACTCCTGGCAGACCACCTCCACCTCCCAAGCTTCCTCCCGGTATGCCGGGGGCCATTCGGAATGATAAAGACCAGGATGATGACAGGTTTACATTTGGCGATTTTCAACAAGTTCAATATCTTGAAGAATGCGCAAACGAGGTCTTTCTAGTTCTTGAAGCAAATATTGATGTCTTGGAGGAATTGCGGGGCCATTACCAATCGATAATGGAGGACGACGACTTTCCCGAAGATATTAAAACTGGTTGTAAAAGAGAGTTTGCTCGTTTTGAAAAACGTGTTTCAAGTATCACTGTCGATCTGCGAAGGCAGCGATCCAGAACGCAGAACTTTCAACGTCTTCTTGGTGAGCGAAAAAGTCTTGTAAGTAACGACATTTCAATCCTAGTGCGCAGATTGCACATTTGCTAATATAATCTAGCTATATGGTATACTCAAGCATTGTAGCATCGAAGCAAGCAATGACCTTGCTATGAAATCTCAATTTTCGGCAAAGCGGATGGAAGATATGACTGAACAAATGCATGTTATTGCCCAGAAAACAAAAGAAGAAACCGTCTCTATGAGGATAATCACACTCGTAACATTGTTTTTTCTGCCGGGGACATTTATCTCAGTGAGCCTCCTATCTATCTCTTAAGCGTTGTAGCTTTCTTTGACGTCTATAGCTCAGGAAAATCTACTAACACTAAGACTAAACACGAAGACAATAATGAGCACTGATATCATCCATTTTCAAGCAGAATCTAAAACAAGTGGAAAGATTTTTCAACTTGGTGCATTGGAGCTGTATCTTGCGATTACTATCCCGCTTATGGCGGTTACTTTTGCGGCATGGTACCTGGTTTATCGCTGGTTGAACAGGAGAGGATGAGCAGAGAGTAGGATAGGAATGTAACACAATGAATGCCTTACAGCGCTGTCAAGACTGCCATCAGGAGGACTTTTAAATGCTTTAGTTATCCTGGGTCGAATAGATTTTTTGATTTAAAGTTTCTTTACAGACTTACGAGTTATAACATCACTAGCTAGATATAGACTAGAAGATGGCGATACGAATTTGACTTTATATATGTAGGATATGTTGGCCCCAACGATTCAACCTTCTCATCCCACCAGGCGGGATAAGAAGGTGGAAACTTTCCTATAGCCATCCTTTTAGTGATATATCTTCAATCTTGCTTTCTGATTTTTCTAGGCCTAATACTAACAAAGGAGCGCCAGAGAGCGTTCTAATAATTATCACAACTCGCAGGTATAAGCTTTCTAGCTTTCTAATGGATCAAATTTAGGAATTTTAAAGTAAGCTTAACTATTAAAGGTTTATGTCTATAGGTTGAAAGTGGTATAGACCTATAAAATATCACCTATCAGACTAATCATTAAGTGGAGATTTAAATCTAAGAGGACGAGTCAAAAAGGTGTCGTCTTCACGTTTAGATTCTTTATTATATTTTTTACCCTTCCACTCTGAGCTAGCACTCCTATCCAGCTCTCCAGTCCCATATTTCTTGCTTTCTTAACTCATTATAGATATCTTCATTCTCTAATCTTTCTGGCTGGCGTAGCTTTACTTTCCACTCCAGAGGGCAAAAGCTTGGAAGGATCCGAAGGATAGGAAGGTAGAAACGCTGGTTAGCTCAAACAGAGAAGTCTTGACAGCGCTAAACTTCCAGAGTATCTGAAATATTCAAGGAGTCTCTAGTGATCTCTTAGCTCGCCGACAGGCAAATGCGCTCCTAGGTGCACTAGCGTCCCGTGAAAGCAGGTGCGAGTCCCCCACAGATAAAATTGAGGGGAAGGGACACGAGGCCAAAAGTAGAGAAGAAGGCTTGTTGGGTACTCTGCTATTTACTTTCTATCGTCCGCCACGGCCTATATTATTCAGGTTAGCGATAACATTCGCGATGCACCTAGCAGCAATCATAGTATAACTGAACCGCGATTCAGTTCGTTCAACATCAACCCAAAATTCCAGACAGAAATTTCGCCCATATTCTGCCTGGTGTCGGAGTGAAAACCCCTGCTATTGTGGCTGAGCCATGAGCACTACGATGCAAGAGATGCAGCAGATTCAGCTGTTCTAATGCTCCACCCCACACCCCCTGCGGTCGATACTATACTGGCTCGCTTGGCTATGTACCCCTCCTTAGCTACTTTCTGTTTTCTTCTTCTTTCCATCTCCTCCTAGGCAGTGTCGCCGAAGATACCTATTCATATGCCCTGCTGCACCCAGCCCCGACGAGGCTCTCCGGCTATATCTTCCTAAAACAAGCCGACAATTTAAGGCTAGGAACTTTGCTGTTATGCTCACGCAAGGTTCCACTTCCCTGAACTCGTTCGTTCTGTTGTTGCTCAAACAACTGACATGTTGACCAAATGACAAGTCCACGAGGTCAACGCAACTACGAGAAAGTTATCCAAGGTTTCCAGTCCTGGATGAACCGACAACACACTTTGGAAGTCTTTGATCCCGAAAAATCCCCCGCTAGCACTCGCCCATTCATGGTAATGAACGATCTTCAGAACTATCTGACCGACAACAATAACCAGAAGCTAAACGGAATTATCGACGTGTTGTTTGACGATAGCGATGGGTTCATCCCAACAGATATCATCCCAGATTACGTGGCAGTCTTCTCAATTCTCCTGAAGATCAACAAAGGACCTTATATCAAGTACTTTACGCGCCACGGCTCTCTCAACGATGCAAAGCTACCATTTGACCCGAAAACCCCACCACAGCACTGGCCCGTAGGCGACAATCACTCAGACTTTTTGGAAAATTTCTGTAAACATCAATGGGCCTTCTGCGCCCCGCCATTACCTCCAGCTACTTCAGACCAGTATTTTGACTCCAAGACAGTCTTGCCGATCACCTTCAAAAAGACTCTTCAATCTGGCATCAGCGCAAACCTCTCGCTCATTCACGTCCACCCATGTTACAATAAACTGCTCCCAGAAAAAGAAAGAAGACAAGTAAGCCCAAAAAGGCTAGATTGATTCTGCGATTCTTCTAATACCTAGTAGGGTTTAGAAACTGCTGCGAGTCGATTCGTTCTTAAACAATATTCCACGAAAGATGCCGAGAGATACTATCAGACGGAAGTTGCTGCTTTCGGGAAGATGAGATCTAACCCCAACATTATAGGCTTCTATGGCAACTTCACCAGAGGAGACTCGTATAACATACTCCTTGAATATGCCGACGAGGGAACACTGGAGAGTTATTTCGAAAAACAAGCACCACCTAGGGACGGGGAGGAAGTCATAAAGTTCTGGGAACGTCTATTCAAGATGATTGATGCTTTGCGAGGAATACATGAAGTCGAGCCAACGACTGCGCGTGGACCCCAGATATTCCAAGGGCGAGCTTGATTTTGACACACCCAAAGTCAATCTGATACATCGCTAACGACCTGCTTAGGTGTCATCACGACGTGAAGCCGACGAATATTCTTGTTTTGAGCAACGGGTCCACGAACGCGCACGACTTCCAGTTCAAGCTTGCAGATCTCGGAATTAGCAATTTCAAGCCGAAGCAGAAACGTTCCATGACAACTTCCGAGTCTGGCACTCGCACATATGGTTGGTAGCTCCTATCTTTTATGAAGGGTAGTACGTGTAGCTGAATTCATACCTAGGTGCACCAGAACTTTACAGGCCAGCTGGCGCGCATAACCACAAACTTCCAATAGGCCCAGATGCTGACCTGTGGTCTCTCGGATGTATATTTAGCGAGGCAGGGCGATGGCTTGTAAATGGACATCATGGGGTATTGGAGTACCGCCGGGAACGCGCAGCCGAGACAAGTCAAATCGGTGACTTCAGAGACGGGGATTGTTTCCACAATGGGGTGTGCACTTTGAAATCGGTGGATAAATGCCACGAGAAGTGTGCCGATGGTCTCATCAGGAAAGACTTCATTACACAGAAAGTCTTCGAACACATGATTCCAGCAATGTTGGCGAGACCTGGCGAACGATTTACGGCTCGAAACCTGTACTTCATGGCAGATCGTCTCATTAAAAAGGCACGCGAAGACCTCCGGAAAGCTTCGAGTAGACCAAGGGACAGCCTGGCTGGTCCACCACCCCCACCACCACCACCAAAGCTACCGCCAGGTAAGAAATCGAGAACTGTAAATGAGCTTGAGATACCTACCTCATATTATCCTAGAGGCCCATTTCAATATTCCGAAGAAGGCGCAAATTTAGAACGACAATCCACTCTCCTCAATGAGATTAGGAGTAACAGTCCAGAATCCATGCTTGAATCGAGGGTCGCAACGAGAGACACCCTGAGAAGACCACAATCAACGACAGGAACTTCGAGCCTTGCAAATTCGGGCATGTCTCCCTTCTCTGAAAAGGTCACTTGGGAATCGTCAAAGATACGACCGGACGACGAACAGTATCGATCTCATCAGAGAACAGGGTCTCGGTCATCAACCCAGCACACAGCATCTTACCGTATACCACGTGGCATGCATCCTAGTAACCACTCAGACGACCCGCCTCCACGGAACGATGTCCTAGATGTTCAATCAGCAGGTGCGATGGCGGGAATGCTATCAAATCGGAAGCCGTTAAATCATCGAATTAGCACTGGAAACGAATATCGGCGGTCCCACAACTCGGACTCTGATGGTCTTTCGGCTGTAGAAGCCCCCAGTAATCCAGCAAAATCCCACGAGACTGCTTCTCATAGTCGGCCATTCAGTGCATTGTCAGATCGTCCAATCAAAGAAGTCTACAACCCACAGACTTCCGAAGCATCATCCGATAATGTTTGCCTTGACGAGCCTGGAGTGATCCCGAACAGGCTTCTGTCCCGCAGGGGCGGACGGAGACAAACAAAGACAGAATTTGGGAAAATAACACCACCTCCATCAAGGTCGCCGCCGCCCTCTCAGTCAATTAAAGATGTTTTGAAATGGAAAAAAGAGAGGAAAGAAGATAAATTTTGGACGCTATGGACGCGAGAGAAAAAGATGCCGCACTGGGATCTTTTAGAACGTGTCAAGGATCGTGATCACGTGCGCCCCCCTTTCCTTCAAGAGTGCTTTGCGCTAACCTTTTTAGGTGTTCTTGATTGATGATTCTGTTAGTATGAAGCCTCACTGGAACAAGAGCAATGATAGTCCAGGCGTTGTTGAAGTCTTTGAAGCTTTGTCATATTTAGTGAAGGAAACAGATGACGATGGCATTGACCTTCTCTTCACTGTCTCTGGAGATCGAGTCAGCGATCGGAAGTCAACGAAAAAGTTAGTACAACTCGTGAAGGAACGAGAACACAAAGGGGATACCGATATCAACTTGCGTTTGAATAGGCTATTCGAAGACTACAAAGCCGAATTTGAGAAGAAGAAGAGTCGCTTCAGCAAAGACCTCAAGAAAGTCAAACCGCTTAGCCTCTATATCTTAACCAATGGAGTTTGGGAAAAGGGTAGCGATCTCAGCGAGATCATTCGACTTCTCGTTAAAAGGTTAGAGGATATTGGAAAGACGAGAGAACAGGTTGGGATAGAATTCATCAGTTTCGGGGCTGATCCAGTCGGCCTTAGACGCATGAAATATCTCGATTTCGAGTTGAGTTTATCCATGTATGTGGTCTTCCACGCGTTTACATTCTCTCCGGATTCGAATAAGACTAACAGGATTATTTATTATAGGGACATCATTGACCATGAACCTTCCGACGGCAACGTCTGGAAAATGCTTCTCGGTTCTTTCAATAATACATGGGACAATGATGACGATCTCAAACGGCAAAGTCATTTGAGTCATAGAACTTTAGATGCCGACTCCGTAAATGACAAGCAGGTGTATGATACATGATTCGGTTTTTGGAATTTGGATACGATTTTATCATGCTGAACGATCCACGCATCACTTGTGCATTATGTTTCATACAAATTTTGCGATAGAAAATACGCTGGCGCATGTTTCATTGTTCTGCATGGCGTTTGCTTGGCTCCAATTTCTATACCAATTAGGCGTTTCAATGGCAGTGAGCATATAGATACCCTTTGATTATTCCATCCGGTTTCCGTTGGTTTTGTATACACATATCTTGGTGGTTCTTACATAAAGAAACGGGATCATTGTCAGTCTTCGGGGTAATTAGGTGTCGTAGACAGATGTTCGTTTACGAAATAAAGGTGATTATCTAGGGCTTGGAATTGAAAGTAGTTGAGATGTCAGAGGCTGTGTGGAAAAGTCTTACACTGTATATTATCTAGATATTAAGATGCTTCGCCTCCTATGGCTGTAACCAAATTCAAATCTTAGAACTGACTTTCATTTCTAACAGCCGGCCAGGAAGATAGCTGGACCAGGATGCCAACGGGACATGGCATCAATTTCACACTACTACACTACTGAGCATTCCCTCCACTAAGTCATTAGTAATTTAGATGCCTCAGCTCATCGTCATCTGACATAACAAGTTCAATATTCCTGGGTAGTCATAGCCTTTTCTTCGCTTATTCTCCCTGTACTTCATTTTCCCTCACCGTTTTCTAATAACTAATAATCTTAGAGTGGACGTTGAGTGCCTAGACCGTACCATGTAACTTATGTAAGCCAGACCAGGCAGCAGCACTTAAATAATATAGATGGTTGTGCTTCCTCGTTGCTTCCAGCGTTTTATAAACACCAGTTGTTTCTCTCTCTTTTACAGTCATCATCTACCATTGCCAAACAGCCAAGAATTTCCCCACGAACCCCAGAGCTCGGTTCTCACCTTGCCAGCTACGTAGCCCAGCCCCTGAATCTAGCGAGCCGCCACTAAACATTTAGCGCAACTTGCCCCGCGCTTCATGGGACGACCCTTCATCGCTTATCAGGAACCGACCCCAGCGACGCTCTTACTTTAAATCTTCCACAGGCAAAAATGGCCTTCCCACCAAACCTATACTGCCCTCTTTGCGGATGTCCATTTGAATACCACTCTGTTTACGATGCTAACACCGGATCGGCGCGTGTAGAAGGAGAATTGCTCGCTGTGTTGAAGAAAGCAGAGGTACGGAGTAATTAAAGCTTGCTCCTCACGAGACAGACATAGAGGGGTTATGATGAGTTAATAAAAGAGCGTCGGTCGACTCGACTAACAACTGGATACCTAGTGGCTTGAGAAGTACCGATTGATAGGTCGGGATAGCTCTCTCCCAGACTTCGCTGTGGATTCCTTGACATCTGAAAACGCGTATGTTGCACTACACACATGCATATATCCTTTGATTTTTTTTCCGTTTCGGGGCTGACATCTTTACAAAGACCCCAGAACCACTCAACCATTCCAGGATTCTTCATCTCGTCCCACGCAACCCCACCTTCAGGAGAAGACGGCTACATATTCCGCATCCCTACCGTGAACAGCGCAACAACAGCAGAATTCCGCGTCTTCAACAACAATGCCAACGGCGATGTGCTATTCCCAATCCACGACGCGTGCCTCGAGATCGCGGACCGTGTTGTGGCACACCAGGATAAACAGATGATGCGTAATGACGATGATGATAAAGCAATGAATATGACGATTGAAAGCGTGTATGAGGGGCTATGCGCGCAGCATGCGAGAAATATGCGCGATAGTGGGAATCAAGAATTCTGCTCCGTGGGGCTGGAGTGGGGGCATGAGTATTTCGGTGCTGGGGCGTTGCAGAGCGTGCTGGGTTGGAAGGCTGGTTGGAGTCCGGAGCCTGATGATGAGGTGAGTAAGTGAGAGTAGCGTGTGAATGAGAGGACGGTTATTTTTCTTTTTCTTTTTTTCTGTTTGGTTGTAAATATATTGACGCAATGCGTCCATAGGAGTACTGCGCCAATCCTTCCACCGCACCTGACCTCACGAGCTATATTTTAAGCTTTCTGTCTAAACGCGATGTAAACGGATCTCTAGCATCTCTGGATTTTCAGGGACTTGAGATAGCAGGCCCGGAATCGGGACATCCGAGTAGCAAAACATCGCGCCTCGATGGTTTGCCAGAAGAGATCTTGGTTCATATCACGTCGTATCTTTCAGTCACCTCAATCTTATCCCTCCGATTGCTCTCCAAGAAGCTGGCGGCGCGATATTATCCGGACCAGCGGTTTTGGCTCGAACATCTGCTTTCGGGCACTTTGGCGCCTCATGTTTGGGATCTTGATAGGAGAGAGTGTCTTGTAGAGGAGAATCGGAATGGATTTTCGAGGAATTGGAAGGCATTAGCGGAGCTGGTGGGAGGGAAGATATGGATGTTTGATGTTGTGAGTCTCGCGAGGGTTGCGCCCCCGCACCCCCCCCAGAAGCGGCCGAGGGCTGCACCCATAGAATTTAGGAACAGATGCAGGATTTGGAGACTTGTCGTGGAAGCATTGGAACATAGGGGCCAAGTCAAAATCCACCTGTGTTTGAATTGATTTGGGGGCTTTCAAGTACTGGCTAGTACGGCTTTTGTATAGCGTATCCTGCGATGGATTGACTTGGCAATATGACTATGCATCCAAGTTCAGGTGTCCAGCTGTCCTAAGCTTCTCAGGAGTTACATACATGACAAATTCAGATATGATCAAGATCCGAAAGAGCGCCAACTCCCTCTCTTCAGTCCTCTGCTAATCCCTTCTGACAGATCTTCTTATGAAAACCCCAATCCCTCTTCTGGTGAGCCTGCCCACAATACCGCTGCATCTTACACCTCGTGCAAGCATTTAGATTCATCTTCTCCTCACACCCCACAAACCCACACACTAGATTCTGATTCTGCGAGCTCATCACTATGGCAAAATCCGCATTGTCCGGACTCTTGATCTGATCCGCCAGGCGATCCGAAACCCGCGCAATGTACTGCCCGCCGTATTTCCTCTTCCACGCCTTCAGCTTCGGCACCAGGTCCTGGAGCTGAGGGTGCGGGGGACTGGGTAGATGTTCTTTGCGCAGTAGGATCGTGGACACGAATTGCAGCATGCTTGCGAAGTCCGCCTCGAATGATGCGCCGCCTACGCGGGCGCAGGCCTTCATTTCGGTGAGGATGTTAGGGTTGAGGAGCTTGGAGACGGTGTCGGCGAAGAGGGAGGGGTGCTTGGCGACGACGACGGCGGCATCGGGGTTGCTGGTTAGCCAGTTGATGAGGGTGAAGGCGTCAGAGCACCAGTATTGGGATGATGTGGGGTCGTGGAGATGTGGTGCATCGCTGTATTGGTACTCGAGGAGGGCGGGGAGGTATTGGGAGGCTACATGGGCCATGATGCGGATTTGGATTGGTAGAGGGGTCGGGGATTAGCTTTACTTCTTCGGGGAGATTTTTAGCAATAAATCAGGATCCATGAGAGCGTCCTACACCAAATTCACTGGAAAGAAGGCGTATGATCCAAGAAATGTTGCAAGATATAGAAAATATCAGCATCTGGATTAACTTACTCGTTGCAACACGCCTAATTGATTTCCCAAGGGGATAGGAAGTTCGGGAGGTAATTCTGGGTATTTAAGAGCTGCATAACCAATGCTATGCAAGGTCATGCCTTGAGGGTACAGGTTGGCGGCCATCTTGTTCTCGTAAATTTCAATGGGCTGTTGTTGATGTGAAGCTGAATAATTCGAACTTCAACTCCGTTTCGCAGACGCGTCTTAAGTGTCTCGGATAACGCGCTAGACGATATATCACGTGTCGCTGCAACTTGTGGGTCTGACGACCCTCTTTGTGTACTTTTTTGAATTGTATCTGCAATTACATTTTCAGTGTATAAAGTTATTATTGAAAGATACGGCTGATATTACTCCACATAAAAGTGTCCTTCTCAATCTGAAAGTTGGCCACGATGTGAAGGCTGCTTCTAGAGTCTTGTCACGCGATAAAGACCCAATGAGGAAGGAGTTGAGAAACTTTTGTTGCACGTCGGCAAAAATGGCTATTGTCAATTTCTGGATTGTCAATTTCTGACACGTGACCCAGATTATCCTTTGGGTTTCCTGTCACCTCTGCTGGCCGGCCTCAGGTTGAGCACATTATGCTTTTCAGTGTACTACTCGAATGAAACCATTTGAAATCTATGTCCCTGTCTTTTGTTGGATATGACCTGGCCTAGCCCAGTCTTCTTCGATCGAGTGAGTTGGAACGTAAAGAAGCCAAGGTACATAGACAGGCGGATCGACGTCAGGAGGCGTTGAGCCCGGGTAAGAAATTGTTGGTCGTAACTGAATCCTTCAAAGGGACTTGGTGTAGAGGCAATTCGTGGGTCGTGTAATAGCATTGAGAAGGCTGAAAACAAGACGATGTTGGGGGAGGTTTGACCGTGAGCTCGAGATGGTGGTGTTGTTTCCAAAGAGTCATTACGAAAACATGTCCACGCCAAGTAGCACCTGGGCGGGACTATAGTTAGAGAATTGGTTTATTGAATCAAGGATACCTGCTACCTACCCAGTGTTTGATAATGCGTGGAACAATATTCCTCCCCTGTTTCCATTTCTGTACAACATAAATTTATCATGCTCCTGTCCATAAGCGAGCGAGTCTCTAGCGTCTTTATCCATAACACAACAGACGCCAAGCTTTCTTTCTCAACGACACTTCTCTCTCAGACACCTCTCAATCGCATACTACTCCATAGAAGTACATCTTACAATACAGTTTCCGTCTGTATGGACTCCTTTCCCCGTCTCTTCTCATACTCTCCTGCTCCGTATGTTACTCAGCTCGGCTCTACAATTCCAGTAGCCGCAGTCCCCTATGTCAACAACCCCTTTCAAACCAAAGATCTATAGCGAATCTCGATGTCGAATTACCATGGAACTGGCTGATTCACAAGTTAGAGCTACTCACTGCCCAGATCAAGCGCCCTGATCTCGCATGACCCAAGCGACGTCTGCGCTACATGTCTTGAGGTAGGGAAGGGCTGAGCCACCTGCAAGCTTGAGGAAAATGTCATGAGCCTCGGGAGATGCCATTGTGTGTCTTATATGAGCTCATGTCTCGATTCTCTACAGCTTCGAGCTTCACAATTCCGTATAGGTCACGTATTTGATTCCTACTTACCAACCGGTTCCCTCAAACGTTCACAGATTTTCTGGTCATTGAAAATACAACCTATGTTGCATTAAAGAGTCCTCAAGCTCCTTTCTTCAATTGTCATTATAGAGGTCTTGCAATTGGCAGATTTGGCCAGCTGCTTTGCTTCGTCACGATACCGTTGAAAGTTTGGTGCCCTGCCCTAGTACGGCTGTGCCCGGAATCCCCACCAAGATCCGATCTAAATCTATCTTAATTATTTCCTCATATTCATTCCCCATCTTACTATACCTATATCAATGATCTACAAGATAGAAAGCCAACAACGAACGAAAGCATAATAGGAACCTCTCTCTCACTTCCCTTCGGAAGGGGAAAAGGGAGAAGGCAGAGTAGGTTCTACGGGCACGGGCGCACCATTAACTTCAATGGAGGGATAGGTTGAATAAAGGTGTGCGGATTGATCAGGGATTATATTTAAGCGGAATATATTCTGAGTGCTGGAACTTTTCCATAGGTGTCCAGAGGAAAGGGGATCTAGCTACAGCGCCAAGAGCAAGATGGGAGAGGAGAATAGTTTTCTCGGCACGTCGATGAGAACACCATGCCAGTGCAAATCACGAGTCACAGTTCAAGTGGCAAAGACAGTCAGTTTTGTTTGTTTGAGTTTTGTTTGATTGTTTGATTTG
The DNA here is from genome assembly GCF_007821495.1 of Lachnellula hyalina. NCBI lineage: Eukaryota > Fungi > Ascomycota > Leotiomycetes > Helotiales > Lachnaceae > Lachnellula > Lachnellula hyalina. Next base: position 46,774 of record NW_022157269.1, read on the forward strand.
ATTCCTATCCACTCTCCTGTCCTGACTAGACAATGAATCAGCCCCCAAAGTCCTGTCCAAGCACCTGTCCTGACTTGACAACCCCAGATTTCCGAGAGGCACCGTTAAACTCCCTGTGGAAGAAGGTATGCTCTCATCCCCTGTCCTGACTTGACAATGTTTCCTCCCAGCCCAGACTCTCACTTCCAAGCCCCGTCTCCGATCTCTGTTTCCAACCTCTGCGCACATCCAAGCTCCGTTTCCTCCACACATCCCTGCAAAGCGTGTCCCAATTCGATGAGGTGAAGTCGAAGTTGTTGTCAATGAGTTGAGGTGTTTCTAGGAGTCTGTGCAAATTAGCACAATGTGTTCTTGTAAAAAACGCAAACCAAATTGCAGCAAATCGCTTGCGTCCTCCCATCCCTTCGAGTCCGAGCTCAACCTTCAAAAGGTCTACGATTTTTGTTTTTTCAGACGTGTGCCTGTTCTCTGTTCCTGAGTTGTCGCCATTTGATGCATCCGAGCTCAACCTTCAAAAAGGTATACAATTTTTGTTTTTGCCCTCATGTTTGTTCCCTGTGTTGTCGCCATTTGGCGCATCCGAGCTCAACCTTCAAAAGGTATACGATTTTTGTTTTTGCCCACGTGTATTTCCCATGTTGCCGAATGTCCGGGATGGCGAAAAGCAAATGTCGAATCAAGCCCAAGATCCACCCCGCGTCCTTACTTGGCGAAAAGTAGGAATTGAGGTAGATGTTTAGTATGAAAGCAACCTAAAAACAAAAACAGCAACGCGAAGTAAACAATAACAGCAAAACAATAGGGTACTTGCCTGACTTGTTAGTCATGGAAGTTGGTGTTGTGTCGAAACTAGAAGATGGTTAGCGAAGACTCAGTGAAAGATGGCTGATGAAGAAGCATTGGATGAAGAAGAAAGGAGAACGAAACAAAAGTGGAGCGAAGGAAATGGGCGACGACAAGGTTGAGCGACAATGAGATTGAACGGTGGCAAAGTCCAGGACAGCGACCACACTGGACGACTTTGTCACAAGGAAAGGCAAAAGCAGAAGAGGGCAAGATACCATGCATAAAAAACTCGTTTCTGCGACACGGAGAAAAGAAGGAAGCCCCAGCCCAACTAGGGCTTAGGTCAAAGAGCGAAGGTGCACGTGATGTGCCCCCCTTTTCGCTTAATGTTTGTGAAGGAAACAAAATAATCAACAATGACGGCATGCGAAATGAAATCCCCCAAGGAAAAAACCTTTCCAAGAAGAGTGCACACTCGCAATTGCTCAACTTGAGGGATTGCGATAATGCGACGATCAAAAATGGACGAAAAAACAATGCGATGCAAATGCAGATGTGATGAGGAAAATGGGGAGCACTTACTTTTTGGATCGCTCGTGGCGATGTCTCTTGTCGTGGTTGGTGGTGTGTCGACATGGCGACGTTGAGGTGGTGAGGATGGGAAGTGGCGTTGTTGATGAGGTTGTTGATGTTGTCGTGCAAAAAAGTTTTTGAAAGAAGGAAGAAAAGTTTATGTAGAAGGAAGGAAAGTTTTGAGGACAGAGGAGGGGACGACCAATACTTATACCTCCAAGGGAGGGGGTTAGGCTAGTCCAAGTCGCAGTCGACGCTTCTAAGATTTTCAACTCTAACGTTAGTTGTGCAGCGCCAGTTTACCTTTTGATCAAGTTTTTCTTTGTTTTGTTGACGGCGTCGACGCGACGATGCGCTAAAAGCTGGACCAGAGCAATTAGCGTGCGAGTATATCCTCATTGTTTACTAAAGCTGAGCTATAGCGATCTAGCCATGCTAGTATATCCTCATTGTTTACTAGCAATCGGAACAAAATAGAGGAGGCTGGGAGAGTAAGCAAATATCACGACACTAGACGCCTGAATTTTGGAACCAGCGATCCGCTAAGCTGAGCCAGTGCGACCTGGCGTGCAAGTATATCCTCGTTATTTACTACCGGTCGGAACAAAAAAGAGGAGGCTGGGGGGAATGAGCCAATATTCTGTCATCTGACGCCTGCCCAGGTGAACTCTGGAACCAGCGATCCGCTAAACGCTGAGCCAGTGTGGTCTGGCCTGCAAGTATATACTCATTGTTTACTAGGGATCGGAAAAAATAGATGAGGTTGGGGGAATGAGCAAATATCACGGCACCAGACACCTGAACTTTGGAACCGACGATGATTGAACGGCTAGCTCATGGGGACAGGAAGTGGCCTTCACCCAGGCTACCCAATAGTTTATTCAGCAATGAGCACGACTTGAAGAGCGATGATCACACGGCGGCGACAACAAGATAGAAGAACTGGTCTTGAGTTTGGCTAAGGATTATTTGCTTACCTCAACTTGACCAGCGACGATCACACGCCTCCTTTAGGAGGGAAGCGTGGTTTTGAATTTGGCTACTCAACACCGCCTTCCGAATGATTTGGACAGCGATGGTCACACGGAGACTTGGGCGGAAGACACTAAGTTCAAGTTTTCACTGGGGAGCACATTGGTTATGATGATTGCATCCGAGTCATGAGACGGCAACACAGGACGAATATGAAGAACTTGAATTTGGCTTCGGGGCATGTCCTCAGGACTGGCTTGAGAAAAGATGATCGATCACACGGCAGTGGGGGTGCAAGTAGCCAACGTGCGTTTGCCTATGGAATAGGGTCAACAAACAATGCTGAAATGGAAAGAGCCCTCCAGTGGAAGTGCGATCTTCGTGGAATCACTCAGTGTTGGAAGCTGTGATAGGCCAACAGGGAGAAGCCAGATATCGCCATTCCCAAATGATTTCGTCCTAATCATCTCGAGTCTCTTCCTCTACCAACAACAACCCACACTTTATGTACCTTGACACCTGGAATAGCCTGCAGTCGCTATCACTTGAGCCGCTATAAAGCCTGCAGTGTGAATTGCATGCGTTGTTCTTCCCACGATCAGTCCCTACTCTCCCTGCGGTTTCATTGCTGACACTGTCTCACAGCTCCTCAGCTCTTCAGACAGCAAATCGTGCAAACAGCTATTGTCCATCAAGCGTTACCGCAGCTAGTCTTCTCCCATCCCTACTATTCCGTCGACACGCACACCCGACGGCTGCTTTCTACTGCGTTGAAAGACATACAACCATATCGAGGAGGTAGCCAATATACAAATTCCGAAGCTACCGGTGTTTATATCGATTCTAGCAGATAAAAGCAAGGCGGTGAATAGAAGCATGCCGGACTAAAACGCAAATTTCAAAATTTCCATGACCCACTTGTTTTCAGGTTTTAATGCAGAGATTGGACATCGACTCGAGTGAATTTGGTTGTGTATATATACAAGTAGATTCTCAAGTATACACGTCTCTCAAGTACAGCATATTGGAAGAGTTACATTCTTCCCTCTACGCTACGGGGTTAGCTTTCGCACACCTTTCCTAAGGCGCATCTGCCTTGTCCCAAGAACTTGGGAAATTCACTAGCTCGGTTGATTCGTCAAGAAAAAATAACTGAAACTGGCGACATGAATATGCAAGATCAACAGCAAGACCCCGTGTCTGTTGCAAACGTCGAGAAGCAACATCCATCAGGCTACGACTTTCCAATTCAAGCTGCAGGACTGGAAGAGAAAGATCCAAATATCATTGATTGGGATGGCGACAATGACCCGGAAAATCCCCGCAACTGGCCAACTAGGAAGAAGTGGACAAACGCAGGTCTACTATCTGCAATGACTTTTGTCACGTAAGTCCTGCTTATCCCGAGTTGACCTATTACTCACTCTAAACAGCCCGCTTGCCTCATTCATGTTTGCACCAGACGTCGAACTCGTCTTCCATGAATTCCACTCTACCAATTCCTTTCTCGCAGCACTCGTTCTCTCCATATACGTGTTTGGATATTCAGTTGGCCCGCTGATCGCAGCACCACTTTCAGAATTATATGGACGCGTGCCGGTATACCATGTCTCGAACTTCCTCTTCGTGGTCCTCACAATTGCATGCGCGGCTAGCAGCAACCTGAATATGCTGATCGTGTTTCGGTTCTTGGCTGGTGCTGGCGGCTCAACGGCCGTTACAATTGGAGGGGGGACCTTTGGGGATCTATTCAAGGCCGAGGAGCGTGGTGCGGCAATTTCGATTTGGACGATGGGTCCGATAGTTGGCCCTGTGATTGGACCTGTGTGTGGGGGGTTTCTTGCACAAGCTATGGGGTGGAGATGGGTGTTTTGGCTGCTGAGTATTCTTGTGAGTTCATCGTCATCTTTCTTTCAACCAGCTGCCTACAATACCTAACATGTTCCAGGGTGGTGTCCTTACGATCGCAATGCTCATCTTCCTGAAAGAAACCTATCCCGTCATTCTCCTCGAGCGAAAAGCAGCGCGCCTTCGAAAAAGCACCGGAAATCCCAACCTCAAATCCTACCTCGCCTTGGAAATCTCCCCATCCGAGCTCTTTAAACGAACAATCTCCCGCCCGATCAAGATGTTCATCTCCCCTATTGTTCTCCTCCTCTCCATATACACGGCGTTCGTCTACGGCATACTGTATCTACTTCTCACAACGCTAACCCAAGTCTTTACGCAGACCTATGGCTTCTCACGCGGAATCGCCGGGCTTTCGTATCTCGGTTTGGGGATTGGCATGATTGTTGGGCTGGTGGGGTTTAGCCTTACGAGCGATAGACGGATGCAACGACTGGCTGCTGGAAATGGTGGGGTCATGAAACCAGAGTATCGGTTCCCGCCGATGATTCCAGCGAGTGTGCTGATTCCTACTGGGTTGTTTGTTTATGGATGGACGGCTCAATATGCGGTTCATTGGATTGTGCCGATTATGGGGATGGGCTTGCGGGTTTGGGGATTATGGGGATCAATGTACGTTCGTTCATACAACTCATTGAACGGGATCTGATTTCTGGTAATCAATCAGTGCTAACGAGCTTGTCAACGTTCTTAGATGCCCATTTCAGCATACCTCATCGATGCCTTCACCATCCACTCAGCATCCGCTCTGGCCGCGAACACGATTCTCCGCTCTCTATTCGGAGCCCTCCTGCCGCTAGCTGGACCGGCGCTGTATGGGAGTTTGGGATTGGGATGGGGGAACTCGTTGTTGGCCTTTATTGCTATTGGGATGATTCCTATTCCGGTGCTGTTTTGGAGGTTTGGGGAGGTTTTGAGGATGAGGATTAGTGGGCTTTAAGGGGGTATGGCCCGGGAAAAATGGCGGGAAGAAGAAGAAAGAGCTGTTGTTTGGATTAGTCCAGAATCACGACATGGATGAAGAGGAACTCCAAGATCTCGTTGCCGAAAAAGGCAAAGGGCTGATTTCCTACTGTATGGTGCTCCTAGTGTTGGAAAGACGTCTACCGGTAAGACTCGTCCGTGTCTTGATCTACAAAGGGTGTGATTGGCTGGCAGGGTTGCCAGGGAGTGCGCTACTGGTAAAGGGTGGGGACATACCACCGTAAAAGACCAAATGTGGGTCTGATTTATGAGATAAATGAAGCATCCAGTTCTGTAACAAGAGATGTTGGAAGTGGCCGCCAGCAAGAGATACCGAGGTTCTGGCAGCCCGAGCACGGGCTTTGTTTGTCGTGCTTCGCTTGGCAATTAAAATACCTACACCTACATAGACATAGACATGAGTCGCAGCTTTTGAGTCGCGGCATCTCCTTTAACATCATGGAGGATGCGGTCCGTCCATGAGCAGGCGTTTAAGGCTATGTACGAGAGAGGTTATTGCACTTGGTTTAGTCTTTACGAGATGACAATTGCAGATACTAAAACCCATCTTCCATGGGATTGTCTCTTTCAGCTTGAGAATGCATTTCTCGACCACCCTTCTTTCCCAGAAAACCTTGCGGTAGACGCGTCATTTTCGAATACTGTCCTTGCAAAAGGGATATCTACATGGAGAACCGCGCAGGAAGCCTCTGATTTACCGTCCTTTGAGCAAGAATTCTTTATACCGGTTGCGTCAGATTGTCCCACGATTCTTGCTATCGCAGACCCGCAACAGTCTGCATTCATGCTCCCGTGATGCTTTAGTGAGGGCGATAACCATATTACTTTGCTTATACTTGCCTGGACCTATATACTTTCTGCACGATGGGCTGAGATTATTCCCGGGGCATCTGGCCCTGAATACAGCGATTGCGAGGCCGAATGGGATGACAAAAACATCCCATTTGAAAGGGCCCCGACTGGTTCCACTACAGCGATTATAGATCTAGGTGATATTGATGATGACGCCGCTCGGTGGTGGGCAGCGGTCCTCGCACTGGAAGGGGGTTGGAATGCATATATTTCAAGTGAAAAAGGTCATGTCCTCCACTCACCCTGGTATACGAAGCTTGTATCAGAACAACGCTTTACTCTTTCACGCGGCACGAAATCTCGCCCCCTTCTAGCTCAACATCGTGCGGCATCATTTGCCACCGCCTTGCGCTATCTTTCTAGCTACTGCGAATTCCACGAAGTAGCTGAGCAGAGCCATGCTGCTTTGGCTGCGACATTACTTCTCCCTGTGGCCAGATTCGACAACAGAACGGTTCAATTACCGACCCCTCGAGTCCGCCGTAAAGCACGATTCAACAAGGAGAGATTCAACAAGGAGACGGTCTGCAAGACCCTGGAATGGAGCGAGAACCTCAACCAACTGGACGGGCTCCTCACTCTAAGTTGCAATGCAGTAGGAACCAAAGCGCTCTTAAACAGCGTCTTCTTTGAACCTGAAGTGGCATGTAATATCTGCGGGGCATGGTTGCAAGGGACCTTTGCATTTCTCGACTCAGATATCGTGCAGGACCAGCATATCCTGCTACGTGTCTTGATGAAGCGGGATCCTAGCCTGGGATTTCTCTGGCTTGGTGCCTTTGTTATCGGAGCACAGACACGTTCCTTGCAAGAAGCTCGTCAGGCTTGGTGGAAAATTGACCTTCATGTGGCAGCATGGACCGGAACGCTTATGTCTTTTATACAAGAGCCTGTGTCAACACTGGCCCCTGAGACAGAAGAAATCTCGCGTGCTGACGAATGTCGACTGCTGTACTTGTCCCACGATCAATACTACACTGGTCCCCCGCTCTTTCCATTCGCTCCATTCGGTTCTACAGCGATAATAGACACTAATATCGACGTTCGTCAACATACACAATGTGAGACAAGTCACGGCCTCGAATATAAAGGTTTAACCTGGCGCTGTCGTGCTGGCCAGCGCGTAGCTACTACTATTGCTAGAATTCCCTTACGCGCTAAGAATGGGCAGCCAACAGACGGCAATATCTCCGTCACTTATGATAATATCGATAATGAGGATGATGACTGTTCAGAAATGGTAACTAGGAACATTTTCACTTGGCTGCGCGATGAGGACGGCTTCTCTGTTGCAGAGAGGGCTATTCGTGAACACGAGTGGATAGACAATTTTGACTCGGACGATGACAGCCCGATTACAGGCGATGCCCAATCTACAGTAGGAGGCAATCTGCATGGATGGCTGTTGAAGACAATAACTAGACGGTCCAATTCTCTCTAACGGGTAATGGAGGAGTGCGAGGTCCACTATCACGGCACATGATGGTAGGGGAGCGATGGAAGGGGCTGTCAGGAAATTCTTGAAGAGGGGGTTCGGTCGACAGATGACTATGTAACAAATGCCAGAATAAAATTCGTTTGATGTGGAAAGTGCTGATTAGTTCTATATTACAGAATTCCCTGCAAACTGTGCACACAGATCTGCGCTATGATCAACCACTTTAGTCAAGCCGCCATGGCTCATTCTCCCGTGATATGAAGTAACTGGATAATAACCTTCGGCACCAATATTGTGAAGCAGAATGATAACCCGAACTGGATTCACGGCAGCGATCAGGCCCCGCGGCTGTGGAATGGAATGATTGCCAAGATCAATTTCTTGCTCATAGGCAACTGGCAGCAAGCGTCACATATCGCAGTCCACAAGAGTACAGAGGAGACAAATTTGCAAGTCCAATATCTTTTAGCTTACATCGCTCGATCCCCCCGTGCTAATAAATCCTGTCTGCTGGTGACGACAAGACACACACTCTTCCTGAAGCCCTGTTGGTATGATGCGCAGAAATAACTACATCTTATGCCATATTCAGTCCTCGCTCGCGCCATGATGAACTCAAATTCAACGACTCCGCACTCTACAACTACTGCTGTACCCGATAAATAACTACATCTTATGCCTCAGCATAGACTTAAAAACACTCCGCCCATTCTCAAGCGTGCTTCTCCTTCCTTCTAGGTGCTCTCTCTGACGGACGGTTGTTAACGGTTCAGAGGCGAGATTCGATACTTCTTCGTCATCAAACGCTATAACCACAAGGGGCGAAAGGACCTCCTCTAGCCCATGGATACTAATATTTGTATATATTTTCTTTAAATCTTAATCCCCCTTTCCAGATTCCTTTCCGGGTCAGGAGTCCGCTTTAAAGTTAGCAGATTCCACCTGCCCTTCAACGAAAGAACCTCACCATGGGTTTTTGGGCCAGCGGATAGTACATATTTGTTTGCATTAGCCAGACAACGCCTTATTCCAAATCCCCTCACCTCACGGAAAGCAAGCACCAGATAAAAGACCTACCTCTCGATTCACAGGCGCAGAAACGATATATCACGCACGCAATGCCTTGAGCGCGCTGGGCAGATTACGGCGCAGTTCACAAAAAGCCGCGACAGATACTGCTGCTGCTAAGGTAGCAACTGCAGGATCCCGGATAGCTTTCAAGTCTCCCTGTAGCCTTGCATGCCCACGAAGCGATTGATTCGGAGCCAACTTAGTTGAAGAAGCCTTGATGAGCCTGTAAGAGGCGAGGTATGCTGAACAAGAAGACGATATCGGTGCTCGGAGATAGATCGTCTTGTGATTAACTGACGATCAAACGAGTGTGGGGAAAGAAAGGGAGATAAATGCTGCATTGCTGCCTCGACGATGACAGGGTCGCTATATCGCATGCGCATGCAACCTGCATCATGGGATACTTTGCATACCAGGCAGGCTGATCACCAAGCCAGGATAAAGTGTGGCTTTACAAAGAATATGTCAACTTGAATGCGGATATTATATGCCCTGGTCAGCTTTCAGCGCTTACTCAATATATTCTGGGGGATTTCGAAAAATATCCGGATACCCTAAGTATTCCGGGTAACTGCTTATGATGAGGATATGGTATTGATTGATAGTAGAAGTGGTTGCGTAATAGGAGTGATTAATTTATAAACGGTTTATAGATTCGGATAGGGCTTAGTTTCCCTCTGATCTGTGAACAAATCATGCTGTACGGAGGATTGTCTATCAATCGATCTATCATACCAAACCCTCAAACCCAACTGATCAAGTCTAGATAATTAGAGCTCCACAGTCGCAATACCCATCTCACCCTTCGCATTCCGATCCGCCGTCTCCTTCTCCACCTTCCTTAGAGGCCGATAAACCGGATCCCACATCTGCTCCCTAATCCACTCCTCCAGCTCCCCATGCTCATCACTCGGAATGCCCTCTTCCTGCGCCAACCCCTCTTCCACCGCCTGTACGATGACCGCTCGCGCAATATGCACGCTGATGTCCCGCACGTTTACCACGTCAGGAAGCAGCCCCTTATTGGGATCCTTCAGCGCCGGGCTCTGTGCCGCGAGTGCTTTGACGGCCGCGACGAGCATCTTGTCGCTGAGGAGCTTGGTACGGGAGAGTACGCAGCCGAGGCCGATGCCCGGGAAGCAGGTCGAGTTGTTGCACTCGGCGACCTCGTATTCCCGGCCGTTGTACGTGACGGGTGGGAAGGGACTGCCGGTTGCGATGAGCGCTTTGCCCTGCGTCCATTCGTTGATGTCTTTTGGATCGGCTTCGTGCAGGCGCGTGGGGTTGGAGAGGGGGAAGATGATGGGGCGGGGGACATGGGAGGCCATTTCGGTGATGATGGGCTGGGTGAAGGCTTTTGGTTGCGTGGAGGTGCCGATTAGGACGTGCGGTTTTACCGTGCGGATTACGGAGTGCAGGTCTGTGTCTGAGGAAGGGTAGTCGGTACGGGCGTAGGGAATTTGGGCCGGGGTGAGCTTGTCCTTGTGGGATTTAAGAAGGAGGCCGGGTTTATCTACACACCTGGGAGATAATTTATTAGCTTGGGAGGGGAGGGATGAACAAGGGGAGAGGGTACCAGATTTGCTTTGCGGCTTCTTCTTTGGATTTCCCACTGTCCGCAGCGATCGCGTCTCGTACTTGGTCTGCAATTCCTGTTCCTGCGGTACCGGAGCCGAAGATTACCATTCGCATGTCTTCCAGCTTGAGCTTGCTGACGTGCAGACCGGCCATGATTGCTGCGAGGGTGACGCAACCTGTTCCTTGGACATCGTCGTTGAAGCATGGAATGGAGGGTCGGTAGCGATCGAGGATTCTTCGAGCTGGAAGGATGGTGTTAGTCAATGAATGCTTGCCTGACGTCTTATGATGATTTATTTACCGTTGGGCAACCCAAAGTCTTCGAAATGGATGTACGCTCGAGGATATAGCTTCCGCGCAGATTGTACAAAGGTATCGACAAACTTATCATAGTCCTCGCCACGTGCTCTAGGTTTCTTTAGACCCAAGTAAAGATCGTCATTGAGGAGTTCCTCGTTGTCAGTGCCGCAGTCAAGAACAACGGGAAGCGTCCTGTTGGGATGGATGCCAGCACAGAGTGTTGTTAAGACCAATTTGGCGACTGAGATGAGAATGCCACCAACTCCTTGGTCGCCAATTCCAAGAATCTCCTCTCCATCTATGAATGGTCAGCACAGACAATAGGTATTAGACAAGGTTGCTCACCAGTCACTACAATGTAATCGATATCCTCGGGTCTGCCCCACTGAGCGAGATCATCATGAACTCGATCGATATCGTTGATGTTGAGAAAGCAGCCGTCTGGTTTTCGGAATAGTCTTGAGTAATTCTGGATGGCGTCTCCTTCTGTAGGCGTATAGATGACGGAGAACATTTCTTTTAGATGGTCTTGAATCAACTAGGTGGAGTGAGTAGAGCATCCCAATATGAAAACAAGATTACGAAAGAGGATAATCAGGAAGCATAAGTGATGTCTAGACTGCAGAAAGGAAACACGGGCACTGAGCTACCCCCAAGACCTCTTTTGAGCTACATTGAGCTACAACGCTTTCGATAGATAATGCACGTGATGGGAGTATTCACGTGAGCATCATCAACGAAGCAAAGACAAGAGCGCCCGAGATACAGGATATCTCTGATAAGAAAAAGAAAGCTTCCACACCACAGAAGCTCAAAGTAGAAAGCCCCTCACCTTAAAATAAAGCACCTCATTCTGCTCGGCCAGACTCGTCATGAAGGTATTCTTGGCCAGATCATCCTTGCGCGTAGAATACTGCTCATAAGCTCTCTTGCACTGCTGATCGAGGGTCTGGACATTCTGCGGTAGCAAGCCCGTCAAATTGAACTCCCTCCTCTCTTCGGGAGGGAATCCGGCTCCCTTGTTGAGGTAGGCGGTGTTGAGGAGTGCCGCGCCGGTCAGGGCGCAGTCTTGCGGGCCCGAGGTGCTGAGAGGGAGGTGGCCGAATTGCGGGTGCTTGGCATGAGGGTTGTTTTGTTTGTGGTGGGAGGACATTGTTGTTTTGCTTCTTACCGGTGTGGTCTTGGGGTTGGTGTTGAGGAAGAGCCGAGGGAACTGGTTGATTAGAAAGCGAGGTGTTGTTGTTGTTATTGTTGATCGGGGTCGTATTGCCATGAAAGAAAGAGCACGTTTGGAAGAGGCGCGGACTGGGCAAGATGTGATGGGGAATTTAGGAATATATACCTACCGTCTTTGTATAATAATAATATTCAGCATGTTCCGCCTCAAGTTAAGTTAAGTCAAGTCAAGTCAAGTCAAACAAGTGAGTGGGGTGCACGCAATGACGTTGCTCAGCCATTAACCACTACTGTACGCTATAGAACAAGGTGGGTGGGGCCAAGGAAAAGGAAAGGCTTGCACGGAGAGTCCCAGAGCCTATTCCACACGAAAAAAGTCTAGGATTATACAGAAATAGACAACTTTCTCACTCCTATAAGGCCAGCAAAGAAGATATCCATTATCTACCTAGGTAGCCTTGCTGTTATGAGAGATTGTCTTACGATTAATGGTTGGCAGAAGGAAAATCCCACTCAACATTTGGACTTTGGGCATGGAAACCACATCTGAGCACCAGTGTTGACTCAACTCTCTATTAAGAGGCATCAAGTCGACTTGGTTACAATCCAATGCTGTGTAACGTTTTTCCATCCTCGTGGCACTTATGCAGATAGATGTTGGTACGCAAGGAGCCACACTCTCGTAGAAGTCTCGTAAAGAGTGAGAGTATGGACTATGAAGGTCCGTTTGGTCTTGCAACATTCCTCTCTGAGGATATAATCCCGAAGAACCATATCCCTTCTCAATCTCCATCCGGCTTCCACACAAGACGCGCAGAATCCGGAAGGCCCTCCGAAGAAGGTCTCATCTGTATTGCCGCGAAGGCTGAGTGATTGATCAAAGTATTGCTATGAAATGAGGGGAAGAAATAAGATATATACTAAACCTTCGCCTCTATTGCACACTGAATAGGATGCACTTCCAAGTGTTTAATTGATAGTCATGAATTTCTGAGGTATCGAATTGGATGTTTAAAGTGAAGAAAATTCAGGTGCACACGACACGCTATTAACAAACACAGATCTGCAGCACGGACCATAATCTGCTGAGTCATCCACGCTAATCCCAAAACTCCGCTTGAACCTCTTCGCCAACCTCAAGTCCTTGTCGTGCCAGATTCAACAACATCAACAGTTCGACAGCTAATCTGTCCATCAATCGGCGCAATGGTTGGCAAGAAAAAGCGTGGTCATCCGGATGTTGAGGAGCTTCTCTCACGACCGTGGTGTTATTACTGTGAGCTCTCCCTCCCTGTCTGCTTAATTCTTTTCTAACGAGTCACCAAGGTGAGCGCGATTTCGATGATCTCAAGATTCTCATCTCCCATCAGAAAGCTAAGCATTTCAAATGCGAACGATGTGGTCGAAGATTAAATACTGCTGGTGGTAAGTTTTTTATCTTGCCCTTTCCTTCGCGTCACGGACCAACTAACTCGTCGCAGGACTCTCTGTCCACATGAATCAAGTACATAAAGAGACTCTCACGATGGTCGATAACTCACTGCCGAACAGACAGGGACTCGAGGTGGAGATCTTTGGTATGGAAGGCATTCCGGAGGATGTTTCCCAAGCACATAATCAACGCATCATTGCAGGTTTCTACCAAGCCGAAGCTGAACGACGAGCCACCACTGGCAACCCTGGCCCAGGTGGGAATCAAGGCAATCAATCCAAGAAGCTGAAATTCGAATCACCCACGGACCTGAAAAAGCGGTTGGCAGAACACAAGGCACGAAAGGAGGCGGAGAAGGCTGGTACAAGCAGTGGTGGTAATACTCCCATGGTAGAAGGTGTACAAAACAGTCCTCTTGGTCAGAGCCCAAGCTCATTTGTAAGATTTCCTGTCGACCCGACACATGCTCTCAAATTAACAACCTTGCAGAATAATGCCTCGCCCTATATTGCTCCTCAAGCCACTCATGGCGCTTCACAAGGTGCGGGTTATGGATCATTCTCACAAGAGCCGTATTCTCAACCGGCAGCAGCTTACCAACAGCCATATGCATCCCAACCACCATTTTCCGGTCCACCTGGCGCTCAGTTTCAACCTCAATACTCACCACCTCAACAGTATCCACCTTCCCAATCATTTCCACCTCCGGGGTTCCAACCACCTGGGCAGAACTATCCAGGCGGTCCACCATCATTCGGAGCCGGCTCACCACCGCCAGGATCGTTCAACGGGTATCATGGGCCACCTTCTAATACACCACCTGCTCATGGCGGTCTCCCAAATCGACCGCCTAGTCTCCCACCCGCTCCTGGTCTTCCCCAACGACCTTCATTGGGTGCGCCACAAGTTCCACCTTATCAAATGCAGCAGCTGCATCAGGGTCCACCAGGAACTTCTTTCCCTGGTCAACAGGGTAGTTGGGCAGGCAATAGTTGGAAAGGTCAAGATCAGAAACCAGCTATGTCATCAACTTATCCTCATTCACAAGGCTACGGAGATTACTCGACTAACGCTTCCTCGGTGGATGACCTGGTTTCAGGCGCTGCACGAGAGGCTGATGACATTGACGAGATAATCAGAATGGCCGAGGCAGGCATCAAACCTCCGAAGAAGGGTGAAGTCGCAGCCTCTCCTGTACAAGCTATTGAGGCAGAGGCCAAGGCAGAAGTCACGTCAACTTTCGTCCCCGAATTCGCCGAAATTGGCGACAAGTCTGAACCAACCCAAAAGAAGTCGAAGAAAGATAAGCCCCAAAAGATGATTTATTCCGACAATGAAATGAGCCCAGAGGAGAAAATGGCGCTGATGCCAAGGTACGCATTCGTCCCTGATGGAAAGACTGAAACATCACTTGTCGATGCAGCAACAATTCCAGGTGTAGCTGGCACAGTCGATGCATAGCGGAGCAATATGGTGTACAAGAATGTCGGCAGGTCAATCTGCTTCCCTTTCGTTCTCTTCCTTTGGACCTCCTTCGATCATCAGTAAATATCTTCTGTAATCGTTCGACGCGTATTTCCGTCCTCGCCACACAATATAAGTCTGGATTTGGGGCGTGGAGGATCAGAGCGCAGCTAAGTTATGGGCGTTACTTCGGCTCTGCTGCTATCAGGACTTCTAATGATTGCCTTTAGCGTTTCTTTGATTTTACAATGAAGTTGGTGCGTCGAGTAAGTATCAGGTGAGCCCGAAGTGAAACTGGGTTGTAGAAACTGGGGCGGGCAAAAGTTACGGGAATGCTGCAGCTGGAGATACGCAGGAGGGCCAGTCGGGATGTGCAGCCTTTGTAAGTACCTGAAGGTTGGCAATTCCTACATTATGCTCCCTGTCAGAACAAATCATTTCTATTGAGTCTAGATTGTGTGTCTTGTCCCGTCTGTTTCGCCACCCACTGAATCTAGATAATTATCCTTGGCTCGTGATGATTTTATGATATGATGATACTAACGCTTGAAAGTAGCTGTTTAACCGTCATGGTGAGTAGAAACATATTTTCGTGCGAGCGAGCGGTCAAGGGACCCAATCCGACTGTGTCTTTCCCAGGGGCAATTTCTGGTAGTTCCAAGACGTGTAGTGTGTAGCTGCCTTGGATATTCACGACATGAACATGCTTGCTAGTTTAGGCTAAATGTCTCAATCCCCGCATTGATATTTTGCCGAGTCCACAAACCCCAGGCGACCCACCTTGAGGGCGGGGAGTAAGTAATAAAGGGCTCGGAAAATAGCTAGGTATGCAAGGAACCATCACTTCTCCTTGATCAGAGCAAGACAAAGTACCATCTATTCTCCTCAGTTAGTCAGAACATCCATGCGAAACGCAAACGAAAGCTAGGTTTATTCATTTATCAATCACTTTTATTTCAACCGGCAGGCAGGCATATCATACCCCTCGTTTGCTTCCCCTTTAGGATAGGATGCTGATGCCCTAGTCGTAAGGATACATATGACTCGTTTGATTTCATCTTATCCGTCATTACATTATATTTTTTCCATTCATTCTCTTATATTTGATAACCTCATAAGACTTTTTCCCTATCTCTCTTTCTTGTTCTTGTTTATTTCCTCGGATGGATGCCCTTGGCTTCATTCAAATTTTTAAGTAATTGATTGAACCGCTTGTGATGATGAAGCCTCTCATCTCATTCACTCTCGCGCTCGCGCTCTCGCTCTCACCGATCCTTTCCTCGGTTCTTGCACTTGGGCAAAAGGCTACGGTTACTACGATCAGACCTGTGGATGGGGATGGGGATGAGCTGCTTGAATTGGCGGGCACGGGACCGGATGGGCAGATTCTACTCAGTGCTGAGGATTGGTGGGGCGTTATTCGCGCGGCGGAGGATCTGGCGGGGGATTTTGGGAAGGTTACGGGGAGGAATTTGACGTTGACGAATTGGAGTGCTATAGATACAAATACCACGAATAGCAATGGCACAAGAACTGCAAGGGGAATTGGAAAGAGTGCACGTTTGGGGTTGCAGAGTAACGAGACGTATACAAATGGGAACGGGAGCTCGACCGCGGCCTATTACACATATAACCCCGTAACGAGTTTCGTCAATGTAAGTTATGTTTCTGTTTTGTTTCCAGCCGACCCAAAGTTACCTGATGAAATGGAGCAGATTTTGAGGGGGAGAAATAGTACACAACCGGCCCAGCAGCCTCCTTCACCGGCCCAACTCTCTCCAATACCCCCCCTTCGCACCCCGTCATCATAACCGGCACGCTACACAAATCCCCACTCATCGCCTCCCTCATCAAATCGCACAAGCTAGACATCTCGTCCATCTCTGGGCGCTGGGAGTCCTTTATCAGCGAAGTGATCACCGATCCCCTGCCCGGATCGGGGATCGATCGCGCGCTTGTGGTTGTGGGGAGTGATATGCGGGGGACGGTGTATGGGCTTTATGATATCAGTGAGCAGATTGGTGTGAGTCCGTGGTGGTGGTGGGGGGATGTGCCGGTGAGGAAGAGGGATGGGGTTTGGGCGTTGGAAGGGAAGAAGGTGCAGGGGGAGCCGAGTGTGAGGTATAGGGGGGTTTTCATTAATGATGAACAGCCGGCGCTGACGAATTGGATTAAGTATTTGCTATTCTCGCTTCTTTGCTTTGCTTTGTTTGGTTTTTGACGGGGTATAGGAGGGAAAGCTGATGAAAAGATTGATAGTTCGAATTACCAACCTGGAAAATACGGACCGGGCTATAACCATTACTTCTACCCGCGTGTCTTTGAGCTCCTGCTCCGATTAAGAGCTAATTATTTCTGGCCTGCCATGTGGGGGAGTATGTTTGGGGTGGACGATACTGCGAACCAGCCGCTTGCCGACGCGTACGGGATTGTGATGGGCTCAAGCCATACCGGTGTGTTGCGCTATTTCATCCCTCACCTTCTTCAACTGCTTGTCTTGTCCAGCGTTGTTAATAGGAAGGTACTCGTACTGACTGTAAAGAGCCAATGATGCGCGCCACAAACGAATGGACTACTTTCGGCAAGGAGTATGGAGGGAATGGCCAGTGGGAATACGACACCAACAATGCCTCTCTGGCCGCCTTCTTCACCTATGGCGCGCAGCGCGCTAAACCATACGTCCCGAACTCGCTGTTCACCATGGCGATGCGCGGGTCTGGGGATACGGCCATCACGCTTACTCAAGCGCAGGCTATTGCGGTGCTGCAGGACGTGGTGGCAAAGCAGAGGGAGGTTTTGGGGGAGGTTTTTAATGGAACAAAGATTGAGGAGATTCCGCAGATGTGGTGTCTTTATAAGGAGGTGCAGGGGTATTATGAGAATGGGCTAAGTGTTCCTGATGATGTTACGCTGTTGTGGGCGGATGATAATTGGGGGAATATTCGGAGGCTGCCAACTGCGAGCGAGACGAATAGATCGGGTGGCGCTGGTGAGTCTATTTCTTGGTAAGAGAGAGATACTAGCTGACAAGTACACTGCGGATAGGGGTATATTACCATTTCGATTACGTGGGTGATCCGAGGGATTACAAGTGGATTAACACGATCCAGCTTCAGAAAACAGTTGAGCAGGTAAGTAAGGAAGCATTCTCCAAAGCCAATGCACCCCTAACAAACGTCCCTTAGATGCAATTAGCATACGCGCGCCAAGCAGACCGCATCTGGATTCTCAACGTAGGTGATTTGAAAACCCTCGAGATCCCCATTAACCATTTCATGGACCTCGCATACGACACTCCCGCCTGGGGCTACAACAGCGTTGCCTGCTGGCTCAGCTTATGGGCAGAGCGTGAGTTTGGCCCCGAGCACAGCGCCGCTATCTCATCCGTCGTCGATCGTTACGGCATGTACGCCGCGCGCCGGAAATACGAACTCCTCGATGCGAGTACGTATAGTATTGTCAACTATAACGAAGCAGACGCTGTTCTCGCTCAATGGCATGAGCTTGCCGTTGATGCGCAGGAGGTGTATGATAGGCTGGAGGATGCGTGGAAGCCGGCGTACTATGAGATGGTGCTTCAGCCGGTGCTGGGAGGGCAAGTTGTGAATCAGATATATATTAATGCGGGCAAGAATCGGCTGTATACGGCCCAGAAGAGGAATACAGCGAATCAGGTGGCTGAGGATGTGCTGGGGTATTTCAAGCAGGATCATGTGCTTACCCAGCGGTATCATGACTTGCTTGATGGGAAGTGGAATCATATGCTTGATCGTAAGTTCGCCCCTATATTAGGACTAAGAAGCGAGCTGACTGGATTCGTTCGGTTAGAAACGCATTTAGGATATGATCTTTCCTACCACAGCCAAAACTACGACGGATACTGGCAGCAACCAATGCGAAATACCATCCCCGCACTATCCTACGTCCAACAGCTAGAAACCTCACTCGCTGGTAATATCGGAATAGCGGTCGAGGGCTCTAACGCCACAGTTCCCGGCGACGATGCCTGGCACGCCAATTCCGGCAGCACGCTCGTCCTACCGCCCATGTCACCCTACGGCCCCCGAACCCGCTGGATCGATGTATTCGCCCGCGGCACTCAAGGCTGCCAATGGTCCATCTCACCCTCGCAACCGTACGTACTCGCTACCCCGAACGCAGGAGGAACCGGTGGTCTCAATGGCACCGATACGCGCGTATATATGTCTATTGACTGGTCGAAAGCACCTCCTGCACCAAGTACGACCATTGTAAACGTAGGGATAAATTTGACCTCTTCCTGCACCTGGGGCAACTATCCCGCGCCCACAATCCAAGTACCTATCTATAACCCCACCATCCCAGCCTCCATCACCAGGGGTAGCTTCCTTGAATCCGATACGCACATCTCCATAGAAGTCGAGCACACAACCACCAACACCAACACCACTACCAACACATCCTACACAACCCTCCCATCATACGGCCGCACTCTATCCGGCGTCACCCTAACCGACCCCCTCGCACCCCCACAGCCACCTCCCATAGGCCCCTTCCTCTCCTACGCACTCTACAGCTTCACGCCCTCTCCCTCGGCGTCCGTGACCCTATTCCTATCCCCCTGTGGCAATATAAACGGTCCCGACTTCCCCATGTCATACGGCGTAGCCTTCGATTCCGAAACACCTCAAGTGCGCCAATTCATACACAACGTTGCTTCTACTTCCGGTTCGACTTCTACTGCAGCATATCCGCTCGGCTGGTACCAAGCCGTCGCAGACGGCATATGGGGCGCTAGGGGGAACACCACGACAACAGTACATGATTTAAGCGTACCGGGAAGACATACGTTGAAGGTTTGGCTGGTGCAGCCGGGGGTTGTGCTGCAGAAGATCGTGGTTGATTTCGGGGGAGGTGTGAGGGAGAGTTATTTGGGGCCGCCGGAGAGTTTTAGAGCGGGTGTTGATGTAGTCGGGGGGTATGATGGGGGGAATTTTGCGGGGGTGGATGTGCTTGATGTTTTGTGAGTGATTAAGTGGGTTGTGGGCGTTTATACGCTGAAACATAGGTATCTGATCATGTCTGTATATATACGATGGGGCTGGCAGATAGGTATTCTCGTGTTGTATCCGTAGCCACCGGAGAGGCTATCCTAGGATTCTCAGACATGGGGACTTGTATGTAGACAGTTGCCCACGGAGCGTATTGTTGATTCAACTGGGTAGAGGAAAGGCAGTCCAAACCGAAATCCTGGGATGCGAAAATGATGAATCAAGCAGTTTGGTCCAGCTTTGTTTATACTAAGCCATTGAGCTAGTGTTGAAACAGCCCACGTGACACCACGATGTGTCCATTTTTTTTTTTCAGGTTGTACGTTGCAACCTAGACATGAATCGAGCATAAGAGCCACTAATCGTGGGTGCATTCCTGACTTCTTGGTATGAATGGGGCATGGATCTGCAAGTTGGGTATAGTACAGCAATAAGTGCGACGCCTCCCTCCCCTCCTTAGAAAGTCAGGTGGACTGATGATTACTCGAAAGATTATTGTTTATCAATGCCAAGAGTAAAATCAAAGTATATGAACACCAGATAAATTCTAGAGAAGTGCTTGAATTGGGAGGCAGGAGAATTGGACCTTACTAAATGTAGGAAGCGCCAAAGGATATGAGTTCTACAGACTGGCAAAGCTATAGCAAAGCTGTATGACTCCCAACTAATGAATAGAGAAACCAACAGATCCTAGAGTCCTCTAGAACCAACATATACCTATTGACATCCATTCACCGTCTATGAACCGTACCTTAAAGCTTGAAATGTTCGAGTGGTATATCAGGCAGTCCCGCTTTTCTCCCGCCCCTTCAACAAATGAGCTCACCTGCCCTGACCTAAACACTCTCCAGGCTTATAAAACCCGTGAGCTAAGCTTAAGCCAATTCAGCAAGTCATAAAGGGCATGCGATTAGCTAACGAGGAAAAACACGCACTTCAGTTGAATGGAAACTCTAGTCACGTGTGCCTCCCACCACAACATATACTCCTTTCCCCTCAACTCAACTCAGAACGATCAACACAATACCAGCTCGGCACGGATAAATTCTTATGCTGGAAAGCTTCACCAAAATCTTGCTTTGAAATCCAGCCTCGTCCGATATCGTAACAGCGGTGCTTCCGCATACCCCATTCCGCACATTTCCGCACACTTGTGAGTAAGCCTTTGCCAGGATTGAAAAGTTTGTCGAGGACCGAGGGGATGTTGGATTCCGATGCCGGATGATACATGAAGGAATAAAGGATGGCGCTTGAGAGGAGAAGGAGAAGGGTTGGTTGTATATATAAGATGAGGCCCAGCCCAGCGTATGGACTTTGAAGCTGTACTGAGTAATCGTAACTTGTACGTCATATGATATAATATATATCTTCTCAAAACCTATCTGAGATTAATCATTAACTCCCCCGACATGGTGTATCGAGAGCTATCCCACCGCAAGAAAGCAGAGCAGGCTGCGCGTATCCCGGAGGCCTGGAAGGTTGACACTAGGTACTTGTTCGAGGGCAGAGAGAAAAGTATCATTAAACAATTGACGCCCGAGAACGCGCCGAGTTTCTGGAGTGGGGTATTGAGCGAGAAAGAAATTGGGATAACGACGGGGAATGATGCGGTTGATATCGTGGATGGGATTAGGGAAGGAAAGTGGAGTGCAGAGGAAGTCACTACGGCGTTCTGTAAGAGAGCTGCGCTTGCGCATCAATTAGTGAGTAGAAATTCTTGCGGAATTCGAGTTAAGTGCTGATGAAATAGACAAACTGCCTCACGGAAATCTTCTTCGAAGAAGCTATTCAGCAAGCGAGAACCCTCGATCAAGCTCGGAATACACACCCTGAGACGCCTCTCGGTCCACTTCATGGACTGCCTATTTCGCTCAAAGATACATACCATGTTCCTGGTGTTGATGCAACAATTGGACTTGCTTGCTTTGCGTTCCAGCCTTCGACATCG
The DNA here is from genome assembly GCF_007821495.1 of Lachnellula hyalina. NCBI lineage: Eukaryota > Fungi > Ascomycota > Leotiomycetes > Helotiales > Lachnaceae > Lachnellula > Lachnellula hyalina. Next base: position 68,286 of record NW_022157269.1, read on the forward strand.
TATTCTCCACTCGCTGAGCTTTTGGTCTCTCTAGGTGCTGTCTTGTATTGCAAGACAAACATTCCCCAGACACTCATGACCGCTGACTCGGAGAATAATCTGTTTGGACGTACCATTAATCCGCATAACCGGTACCTCACTGCTGGCGGCTCGACTGGAGGAGAAGGACCCTTGATCGCACTCGGTGGGAGTGTTCTGGGATTTGGCACTGATATTGCTGGTAGTTTGCGGATTCCGGCGTTATGTAACGGCGTTTATGGATTTAAACCGAGTTCTGGTATAATGCCATTTAGTGGTCAGAGATTGCCGTTCGCGCCTGGGTGGGAAGGTATTGGGATTGTTGCAAGTGCGGGACCGATGGCCAGTTCTGTTCGAGCGTGCAGCTTTGCGCTCAAGGCTATTTTGAAGTCTGTTCCGTCAGACGTGGACCCGATGTGTTTGCGGATTCCGTGGTACGAAAGTGCAGAACTGGCAAGGTTGAAGAATCCGAAGAGCTTGAGGATTGGAGTCGTGGGTGATGACGGGCTGTTTACGATAACGCCGCCGGTAAGACGTGCGATGAAAGAGGCCGAGAAGAAGTTAAAGCTTGCGGGTGTGACAACTGTCCATGTAAAGCTGCCCCTGATGTTAGAGTTATTGGGAGTGATTGGGGAAATGTTAGCTGTAAACGGCACTGAGGTTTGCGGTCGTCCCTTGCTTCTTATGAAACGCAGCTTCTGACTTCCTCCAGTATCTCATGGACCTCATTCATTCGACCGGGGAACCCCTTATTCCGTCAGTCGAGAAGCTCGGCTTACTTGCAGGATCGCCGAAAACGATGGGTGAGTATTTTGAACTGAACAGAAAACGACAGGACATCGCGCTAGTGTACAGTAAATTCTGGATTGACAACAACCTTGATGCATTGATCATGCCACCGGCTCCCCACACAGCAGTACCGGAGAACGCATGGGCAGTTCCCAGTTATACGGCAATCTGGAATCTGCTTGATTATCCAAGTATTGTGCTTCCAACTGGGGCTGTGAATGAGATGGATATCCTGGAGGGAACTGAGGATTTTTATAGCGAAAATGATAAGGAGGTCTATAAACTTTGTATGATGGTCTTTGAAACTTAGGCTAGAACTTGCTAACATATCTTTGTACCAGATGATGGTGGGCCAAGTGCTTATGAACACGCTCCGATTGCTATTCAGCTTGTTAGTAAGAAGCAGGATGATCAGGCCTTGACTGTCATTGCTGGAGTAGTAGATAGACTTTTGGCTTAGGGATGTTGAAATGCGCTCCTACCAATGCAATTGAAAGAAGAGGTTTACTGAATGCGGGGCATTACAAGTAGAACATGCAAGAAAAAGGGGCTAGCTTAAAAATAGAACATGTCATGTGACATCATCGCGTCCACTTGAATCGATTCGCGACCAGGAAGATGCAACGTTTATTTTCCTGCAATCATTCGCGCGCTCAAATGCAGCAGATGCAATTGTCTATATGTTCTTCGTTTCTGTAATTCGTTATGCACTGGTCCTCCTAGTACCATTGTCCCTAATCCTCTCCTCCTATCTCTACCTCTATCCCGTCTTCCACCTCTGCGCATTTCCTGCCCCTGAGGAAGATGCAAATACGGCGTACACCAATACGCTGCGGCAGCATCTCCCCTTCTCAACCCACGATGCGACAAAGGTAGCACCTTTTAGGTTGCTTGCACTGGGTGATCCGCAGCTCGAGGGCACGTCTCCTCTTGATGACCCTGAAGCTGCTGCCTTTCCGAATCTTGCAAAGTTCTGGAAAGATGCCCTGCTCCTCGATGGCACGAACCATAACCCTCTGCAGAGACTACGGTATAGCCTGCACGACTTAGTCGACTTCTACCTCGACGATATACCGAACATCCTCGAAGTTTACCGCAAAAAGTTGGACCATGTCGGCAATGATTATTATCTCGGGCATATATATCGGACAATGCATTGGTGGACCGACCCTTCACACATCACGGTCCTGGGTGATCTGGTTGGGAGTCAATGGATTGAGGACGACGAGTTTGAAAAGCGGGGCTGGAGGTTTTGGAACCGTGTTTTCAAAGGCGGAGAGCGGATCTATGATGAGGTTGCTTCTGCGCCGTCGGAGGATTTTCAAGACAACAGAATACTCGGCGAGTATCCTGCGGCTTGGAAGCAGATTATCCTGAATGTGCCTGGAAATCATGATATTGGGTACGCGGGAGATATTTCCCCAGAACGAGTGGAGCGTTTCGATCGTGTATTTGGGAAGCCAAACTACGAGTTGCGTTTTCACCTCCCTGTGAATGGTACTTCTATAGAGGGGAATTCCACGGGAAATGGGGAGGATGAGCCGGCACCAGAAGAGAAGCCAGTTCCCGAGCTGCGAATTATTATCTTCAATGACATGAATCTCGACACTCCTGCTTCCTCGAAAGAAATGCAGGACCAGTCGTACGGGTTCCTCAATGATGTTATAACCAGTTCGCACGATGTCGATCGCCAGGCACTCTTCACGATTGTCCTCACTCATATCCCTATGCACAAAGAAGCGGGCATTTGCGTTGATGGACCGTTCTTCGATTTCTACGACGGGTATTTCGACAACGGGGTCAAGGAACAAAACCACCTATCACAAAGCGCTTCAAAGGGGTTCCTGGAGGGGGTATTCGGTATGAGCGGTGACCCGGGAGCACCTGGTAGTGGATTCGGGCGGAATGGGGTTATTCTTACGGGGCACGATCATGAGGGATGCGACACCTATCATTATATCAACCAATCCGACCCACCGGAACGGGAATGGCACGCGATGAAATGGAAAGATGCCGTGGATCTAGGCGTCGATGAGCAGCCTGGTGTGCCTGGGCTGCGAGAGATTACCGTTCGAAGCATGATGGGGGATTTTACAGGGAATGCGGGATTAATGAGTTTGTGGTTTGATGAAGAGGAATGGGATTGGAAATTCAAATTCGTGAACTGCGAGATGGGAACTCAGCATATATGGTGGATAGTACATATTGTGGATCTCATCACACTTGGTGTGGGCCTTGTATATGGGATTTTGGTTGCGGTGGAGAAGCTCACGTTTCGAAAGGGAGAGGGTTCGAAGAAGAATCACATGAGCAACGGCAAAATACCCACTTCAAACGGGGCAGCGAAAGTGGGCAATGGAAAGATTGGCGCATACTTGGCTGAATACTCGCAGACGACGAATGGGAAGCTAGATGTCCCTGGCGCGGGGAAGAAAAGCTTGCGGAAGAAGAAGAGCAAGCGGAATCTTTGATGAGGGGACGCTGACGCTGGAGATGATTGTACGATACGTACGATACCCATAATACATGTAAATTAACGATATCATTTCAACGACGGACTTATCATTCGGACGTACCTAGTTGCATGTTGTGTCTAAGTGACCTGTCTCTGACCAAGTGGCATGCATAGCATGGCAGCATGGCAACAGTCGCAAAATGCCACAGCTTTACCCGTCCTCTCTTGAACATCTACCCCGTATACAGCATCGGGCAGCCATCGGAAAGAGCCCTGCGGTTCCTTCCTTCGTTGAGAGTGAGGCTGCAAGCAAGGCAGAGCAGAGCAGGTGCAGGCTATGTTGTTGCCTGGAAGGTGAAAGGGATTCCGTGCAGTGAGTGAGGCTTTGTTCGGAATGATAGACCCTAAGGTATGGACGAGTAAGACAAAGCCATGCTCCGTACTTCGTAAAAGCCTCGAGACATCTTAAACCTGTTGCGGGAGGTGGCACATACCTAGCCTCCACCATGTGAGACGGCACAGTAGGAGCTTGCACGTGATGTGACTACTGTCCTTCTTTGGTGGGGGGTGGATGGATAGATCGACGGCGGAGCCATGGAGGCTGAGGGAATTGCTCCACCAGCTCGGGAAATACAGTACTTAATGAGTGAGTGAGAAGTGCCAAGTGCCAAGATGCGATAAGTGAGTAGAAGGCTTGGAGAAAGCTTATTGGTACACAAGCATCGTCATCATGCAGATGAGAGTGATGATCTGACAGGGAAGCCACGGTACTAGCTGCATACGAGCCCCACCATAGCCTTCCATTGCTTCCATCGCCCTTCTAGCGCCCATCAAGGCTCCACACAGGGCTCAGCCCCAATCAGACCATGTCATAAGCTGGACTGTGCCCGCCGATCTGGGGTATCCGGACCGTATATATTACCTTAGCTTCCCTACTGTACCTACCTCTCCACATGACAGATACCTAAGTACCTAAACCACGTTCATGCTTGCTTTGCTTCAATGCAATTCAACCATTGATTCATTACACTACGACTCACGAAGATACAAATATATACAATACACCATAAACAATACTACCCCAAATACCCCGCTTTGAATGTCCTCCCTAGATTGAACCACCACACTATATATACCTTCAACATGGCCATCCTCGAGAAGCTATCGCTCAGAAGCGACAAGCACCACTCTGAAAAGGGAAACGATGCTCCTCCCGCATTCGAGAATGCTCCTACAGCGACTGAACACCCGCCTTCCTATGCAGCAAACGACCCCGCCACCGACCCTTCACCCGAAGAGCTGAACCGCGCCTTCAGCAACCTTCAACTCCCCGAGTCCCCCAGCTACTTCCCAGAACCCGAGCACTGCCTCGCGCATCTCAAGCTGCTATCTGTATTCCACGCCTTGAAGGAAGACGTCGGGTATACAGATGGCCTGTTCGGTTTGTGGAATTCGGTCACGGAGAGAGCAGAAGATAAAGAAGAAGCGCTGGCGAGGCTGCGGGAAAAGCGATGGGCTCTGTATATTGCGAGGGCTGTGGAGCGGTTTGAGGTCTGGTGGCTTGAAGTGCTTTGCTCTTTGGAGCCTGCGCAGAGACTTGAGGGCAAGGAGATGGTGTCGAATCACCCGAAATTTATAGACTTCCCGAAAAAGGGCACTGTGCAGCAGTGGACCGCTGGAATGTTGCCTCCTATTGGTAGGTATTTCATTTTTGTGATACAACTGTTGACTAATGCAAATCAGATGTCCTTATGGTATGGCATTCGTTCATGCTGAATCCTCGCAACTATCTCGAGGACTGCATTCGGTTCGGCTTGCAGAATCTGTGGGCTACAGGCATGCCATGGTATGTTATCAATGGGGCTGTCGATACTAGCTTCAACTACAATGTTACCGCTGAGGCGAAAGCTTCTTTTGTCGACAAGACGGGTCGCAATTGGGATAATGCGGAAGATGCTCTCACCAAAGCTCTGAATTGTCCTCGATGTTCCCAGATGCTAGAAATTCCTTGGACAACGTGTTCAAATGAGAAGCAATCACGAGAAGAGTAAGAATTGCTTGAAATACGTCGTAATATTAGCTGACATGAATAGTTTGGATGAAATGTCCGGTACCGGATATGGCGACAGAAATTTCTCATACATCTGCCACAAATGCGGAGGAGAGATTGATCATGATCTCCTCCGCGTGGCCAAGTTTAAGAAGGAGACGGAAAATCTAATTCTGAAAGATTGGCCTCTTGGAGGTACTATCCTGTCACCATCACTGGGAATACCGGATGCTCCTCCCGCGCACAACCTTTCTCAGACGCGTGGGACCTTCCCCAATAGGCTTGTTGGTATGGAGCTTAGAAGTAAGATCCTTGAATTGCTCGACGACACAGTTAACACCCACCCTACAATGAATGATGTCAAGCAGCTCATTGAGGAAAGCATCAAGAAGAAAGAAGTTGTCAAGAGAGTTAATGCAAAAGGAGCTTTTGACAGCGGTGTTTTGAAGAGGGATGAGCGTCTGGCAATCCGAAAGATGATGTCTCGATATTGGGATAACCCTTCCATCTTTGCTCTTGAACTAGGAGGAGCTGTGATCCGTCAAGGCGTTTTCGTCGAGAAGATGTACAATCTAGACTGGCTTCACAGCCCGGCTGCCCGAACCACGATGACACGCCTCCTTACGAAATACGGTCGATTCATCCATATCATGTCAGTGGAACCTAAACACACATGTGTCCCAACACTAGACGTCGACCTAGGTTGGCACACGCACCAACTCTCACCTTCCGCGTACTACGAGTACACGATGAAGCACTGCAAGAAGTTCATCGACCACGACGACAAGATCGCCGAAGACGCGCTCGAAACAGCCTTCGAATGGACGTCCCGAACCTACGAAAAGATCTTCCAACAAGTCTACTCGGAATGCACATGCTGGTACTGCGAGGCCCTGCACTCAAAACACATCTCCGACTCCACCAAGATCTTCGGAACCTCCAAGCACGAGCGTGCCCTCGACAATTTCTACAACTCGGGCGCCGCCAAACTCTGCCCACCGTCAAACTCTGCGCATATCTCTGCGCACTCTGCTGTCAGAGTCGAGGAGAACGACCGCCTTAAAGCAGCTGTCACAGAGGGCTTGCGCAGGAGACGCCAAGCTACGCTCGATGGCGCGTATGAGAAAGCACGCAAGCGCGCTAGGGCCAAGGGCCGCGATATCCCGCCGAGAGATGAGTATTATTACGGCGCGTGGGGATATCCGTATATGATGTACGGGCCGTACATGAGCATGGGCATGATGGGCGGCGGGATGTATTATGCGGGGGATCCGTGCGTTATGCCGGTTGGTGCTGGGATGGTGGGGGCTTGCGCGGCGGGGACTTGTGGTGGTGGTGTTGCTGCTGGGG